>NC_068358.1:92437991-92576874 GCF_020536995.1 Dreissena polymorpha
GACATCGATGTCACACGACAAATTTGGAAACATTATTTTGCCTTATGAATCAAACAATTACTTTTTTAAAGATTGGCTGAATACACCGACGTAGCATGTCATAACATATACCAGGTTGTTCCAAACATGTTATCAAAGTTCGAAAAAGTATACAATGAATATTTTTTACAGATACTAATAAGACAAAACGTATGCACGGTTAAATGAAAGGTATTGTACTTCTCTGGACAAATGTGTTGGAAGGAAAAAGAACTGGTGAACGGACTGTTGTTCACGGTAAATCATGTATGTATTGTGCGGTGGTGGGTATAAAATGAACTATCTTTTCTTACCCATGTCAGAATGTATCGTATAGTAAACTATCGAGTAGACGCTATTGTTTTTTTGTCGTTAAGATAAAATATCAACCAATGTCCATATGTAACACGCAAGTTAAATTTCCTAATGTCTCAGAGTTTCATACACAGTAATTGGCAGCGTATAAGTCTAATACTGAAAATTAAAATTAATGATATTACACTTCTTGGATAAGCGATAATTAACGTTTTTTGTGATTATGATGAAGTCGATGTTTATAGACTACAGTGGTTAATACACATGCTCACCAGTTTCATTGACAGGTGTAAGTTCAAAATTCTTTGTGTATATGAAGATTTTGAAAGACAAGTAGTTCATAGTCACTACAACTGGTAAACAATATTTTATTCTTTTAAAATTCGCGTAACCCAGTTACCAATTAGCATCACCCGGAATAAATATTGGCACAATATAATTTAAGGCAAAATTACGCCCATTTCACTGAAGACTAAACCAAACCAGAAAATACCCCTTAGTAGCTTCGACATAGTGAAATATTACAAACCGTCTCATCGCTTTCTTCCGTGTGTACGGATGTTGTTTGTCCTGGTTCCTGTCTGTCAATAGATCTAGTAGTCAGTGTGTTGCCTATTCAAAAACAACAACAAAAAATGGTATAACACATAATTTAGTCAGAGTTAAAAAGTTTGTTATTCATGGAACCATTTAGTTCAACGCATTTGTATTAATGCATGTGTAGTAATAACAAATCACTGTGAAACATACCCATTTTTTGCTCCGTGCATTTCTGACAATTCAAATAACAAATACACATTATCAGACAGACCGCATTAAAGTAGAGCTTGACGACGTTCAATGATTAAACATTTTAATTTACGGCAAAAAGATATTTGAATATCTGTATTTAAAATGAATAACTCATGATGAACATGAATGTAATCATAAAACTGATTGGCTATATTTATAAGAATAATAATTCAAAAGACATTTAAAGCTAATTTAAAATGGGATAAATATCAGTGATAAATCCATCACAGATGACATCTTTACAATAGAATGTACCTTTCTCCATGGAAGTGTTGGTACTCCATAATCATATCGGAGTTCCTCGCCAATTGCAATGTCTCTGTCGGCGAAAGTGCATAGATGGGGAGTTTGGTTGACTTCAACTATTTTCATTACACATTTTTGTTTTGCGTCTCCATTTTCGGCATCATTTATCATTCGACCCTCATGAAATATATCGTTGGTAGCGTCAATGCTGAATAAGACATTTAAATAAACACTTCTGGTGCTTTAAACTAAAATAACTCGCATGCCATTTTTAATTATTATGGTGAAAAAACTAAAGATAATTCTTCTTCTAATGGCGTGATTTAAACGTTTGTGCAAAGTAAAGATAATTTGTAGTTACCAGCAAGATTTGTCTCTGTATTTAAAAAAGTAAATGAAGCTGCCTTAACCCCCCCCCCCCTTTTCATACTCCTTTTCTAATTGCCGTGCATGTTTTACTCGTGTTATCAGAGCCCCTTTGTATTCGAGAAGAAAGTCTCCTTTTTTAAAAGGCTCAGTGGCCAAGACTCCTTCGTCTGAAATATTTATATTTTTAGACAATTTATATTAATAATCATTTTGGTCATATAATTGAAGGCTAGATATAGGCGCCAATAGTGTTTTATTCATAAATAATCAATAAATCTTTATGCTACTTCCATACTTCTTCCCAGTATTAAGTAACCCAATAGTCCATGTTTGTTTTCTTCTTTTTAATGGAAAGGGGCTACGATGTTCTTTTATAATTTCTAAACGACTTTAAACATAACCATATACAAAAA
This sequence comes from Dreissena polymorpha, assembly GCF_020536995.1. Classification (NCBI taxonomy): domain Eukaryota; kingdom Metazoa; phylum Mollusca; class Bivalvia; order Myida; family Dreissenidae; genus Dreissena; species Dreissena polymorpha. Next base: position 92,440,145 of record NC_068358.1, read on the forward strand.
TATTTGTACCTATGACATCATTGCCGGTTTTTACTTCAAAACCTGGTGGATCAACGTAATTCTAACAGTACGTTCTTGCGAGATCAAGGGTACTTGGACCCTTTTGGCTACTAAATGTAAAAATGGAAATGTCGATGAGAAAAACAACAAGAGCTGTCAGTAGACTATTCAAGTGCTTGACAGTATAAAGTAAGCCACCATGGGGAAATTGTTCATATTCAATAAGGTCAAGGTACTATAGTCATATTCTAACTGGAAGAGGACCATAATTGAAACATATTGATCCAATGTCAATGTCATGTAACTTGTGAATATGTTACTATGTCGTAATAAATAAGCTTAAACCGAACATATTGATCGCTTATGTTTTAAAGAAGTTGTACATAATAGACGATTTTGAGTTCAGATTTCCACAAAACATATGTATTGAACATTTGTAAAGACATAAAACAAACTAATAAGATTGTATTTCAAGCTTGATAGCAATAGCTTGGGTCGGTAGGTTAGACGGTCTTAAGAAAAAAAATGTTTTTTTTTTAACATGTTAAAAAAATAAGGACAACAAAAACATTTTATTTTGGGGGGGGGGGTAAGTGTTGTTTTGTCAAAGTATGAATCAAATCTGATCCTAAATAAAAAAAGTAATGGCAATTTAATCAAAATTTATTAATTTTACCGTCAGATTCAAGGTCAAAGGTCAAGGTAAAATTCAACTTGCCAGGTGCAGTACCCTCATGATAGTAAGAAAGTATTTGAAGTTTGAAAGCAATAGCCTTGATACTTTAGAAGTAAAGTCGATGTAAACACAATATTTAACAAAATAGTCAAAGTTTCTAAGTGGAAAAAGGGCCATAATTTTTACAAAATGCTTGTTACAGTTGTCTGCTCTTGTTTATAGATTGGGGTCATGTTGGTCAAGAAGTATGCAAAATATGAAAGCAGCATGTCAAGGAACAATTAAAATATTTGAGGTGGTACGCAAACTTTAACAAAGAATTATTAATAATATGCATATTCTAAGTGGAAAAGGGGGCCATAATTCTTACAAAATGTTGTTTACAGTAGTCTGCTCTTGTTTATAGATTGGGGTCATGTTGGTAAAGAAGTATGCAAAATATGAAAGCAATATGTCAAGGGACAAAGAAAATATTAAGGTAGTACGCAAACTTTAACATAGAATAACCAATAATATGCATATTCTAAGTGAAAAAAGGGGCCATACTTCTTACAAAATGCTTTTTACAGTTGTTTGCTCTTGTTTATAGATTGGGGTCATGTTGGTAAGAAGTATGCAAAGTATGAAACCTTATGTCAAGGGGCAAAGAAAATATTTTAGGTGGTACGCAAAATTTAATAAAGATTTATCAATAATATGCATTATCTAAGTGGAAAAGGGGCCATAATTCTTACAAAATGCTTGTTACAGTTGTCTGCTCTTGTTTATCGATTGGGGTTGTGTTGGTAAAGAAGTATGCACAATATAAAAGCAATATGTCAAGGGACATAGAAAGTATTTGCGGTGGTACGTAAACTTTAACAAAGATTTATCAATAATATGCATACTTTAAGTGGAAAAAGGGGCATAATTCTTACAAAATGCTTGTTACAGTTGTCTGCTCTTGTTTATAGATTGGGGTCATGTTGGTAAAGAAGTATGCTAAATATAAAAGCAATATGTCAAGGGACATAGACAATATTTGAGGTGGTACGCAAACTTCAACATTCCAACGCTCAGGCTAACGCCGACGCCGGGTTGAGTAGGATAGCTCCAATATATATATATATATAACTAACGAAAAACTGCCTAGAGCTCTACTTTGTTTAACGTTTATTTATAAAATATATTCGTGAAATATGTACCGTAAAACAAGCTTTGTAATCAAATGATATTTATATAAATCGATCTTTAGAATTCGTCTTCCAGTATTACTTTAACGTTTACAAAAAAACGCATTTTAATAGTAACTGTAAGTTGAAAACATAATTAAAAAACTTACCTTAGTTTAATGCGTTTGTTCGCTCGAAACTCCATTTATTCCAACTTACTTTCACTAAATGATATAAATACCGAGTGTATGATTTTTAAACAGCGCAACCGGGGAACTGTTATATGCCTGGATACACACTCGATTGTAATTTGGTCAAGATTTGTGTATATTTTGTGCATGCCACAAACCCGCTAATCGGGGAAGGCGTTGGATTTCTAATTTAAATTGACAGTTTGGTATTTTATACACGTAGATTAGAGATTTGCGCCTAAAACCAACCGGGGAATTCCCCGGTTGGTAGGTGTTCCCCGGTTTGTTGGTGTGTATTCATACGATTTTCCCCGGTTGGTAGGGTTTACAAACTCACTCACACACACACACACACACACACACACACACACACACACACCACACACACACACACACACACACACACACACACAACACACACACACACCACACAACACACACACACACACACACACACACACACACACACACACACACACACACCACACACACACACACACACACACACACACACACACACACACACACACACCACACACACACCAACACACACACACACACAAACACACACACACACACACACACACAAACACACACACACACACACACACACACACACACACACACACACACACACCACACACACACACACACACACACACACACACACACACACACACACACACACACACACACACACACACACACACACACACACACACACACACACACACACACACACACACACACACACACACACACACACACACACACACACACACCACACACACACACACACACACACACACACACACACACACACACACACACACACACACACACACACTGGGGGGCACATTAAGGTCTCATTAACCATCGTGCGCTGATCCATTCCATTAAAAAAATTTACCTGCTACCCGGATAGCTGTGGTAAATCTGACCTAATTTGGCTCACAATTAAATATTCTCCCCTGAAAGGTCACAGGGGCAGGTCCGAACCTATATGTAGTGAAGACGCGGATGCGACCTGTAAATAAACCTTGAATACAACAACAACGAGGTTGCGCCCGTGATAAACGACTGTGTACCTGTGCTGCGCAAAAATACCACGCGAATTTGACGTACATGTAGCACACGATGCATTATTTAAATTATGCATACATATACTCGTCCGATACACGATGATTAAAATAAATAATTATTGACTTTTTCTAAACAATTTTTCTGTAAATGTTTATTGTAATAATACATTATTTTCCCAAATAGTACACATTATTTGCACCTATGTTAAGTTCTCCAAATGCATTTTCATTAATGATAATTGCCTTCAAGAGGAAATTGATTAAAATGTATTTAAAACTATCTCAATCATATATATACATATATATATTATTTATTTATTTATTTATTTATTTATTTATATTAATTCATACACATTTTTTACTCTCTAAGTGAATCATTATATTCATATTTTCCATTAAAACTAAAAGGAATCATGTCCTTGAGGCCACACTTGCAGTTTAAAAAAAACAAACTAATTATTGTATTAAGTTCATTTGATTTGTGAAATAAACATTAACATAAACGCTCGCATGATGATTGATTTTTTTAAATGTAATATCAATTGTTGGTAGTCGTACACTTGTAAAATTTTAGATTATAAGACTTGCTTCCCTTATGCCAAAAGTGTTCAGTAGCTGTACAACTGTTACATAAATTAATTTACTAACCTCCAGGTATTTATAAAGTTCTGAGGAATCCTGTGATAACACAAATAGAACGTGTGCTAGGTTGATAAAATTTGGTATGTGAATTGAGAGACCATTTGGGAAAAATGCACGTTATTTCACTTGTGTTTGTCCGTCCGTCCACGGGTCCGTCAAACAAATTTGGACTTACTCAAAAATATACCTAAGATAGGTCTATGAGTTAATGTATATATAGAAGACCATCAGAGGCATATGTACGTAATTTCTGTTGTGTTCGTCTGTCCGTCCGTACTTTAGTTACGTTGATGAATCTCACTATCATGTGAATACAGGGCCATATAGGGGATATGCACATTATTTCAGTTTGTGTGTATGTGCGTCTGTACGTCCGTCTGTCTCTCCGTCCGAAAAATCTTGAACCTGAAATAACTAAAACAATTGTATGAGCCATTGTGATGAAACTAAGTATATGGATAGAAGGACATATAGAATTTATGCAAATTATTTCCGTGTTTGGTTTTATAGACAAAAATCGTGGTTGTTTCAGTTACAGCAAATAAGTGAAAACTTAATTGTAAAAAACAACTTAACAAGTACTTAAGCTTTGGTGATGAAACTCGGTATTGGATTAAGTCCGAAATGGGGAATATGTATGTCATATCAGTTTGTCTGTAGAAACGATGACTAAAACGTACTTGAACAAGATTAATGCAACTTCTAAAGATCCTTTTCTTACTCCGACAACATAAAATCTTCATTCTGCTCTGTCTGTGAAAAATCTTTTCTTAAATTAAATGAATGTATAATATGGTATTCATTATCTAGTTTTTTAATAAATGGCATATGCGTTACTTATAAAAATAGGCATATCAATATGGTATCCCGAAACAGTTTTCCGCCAACTTACTTTAAATGCCACGTTGGTGAAACACAACTTAAAACATTTCAATACCCGGTTAAATATCCGATAAATGGGTGTTATATAATGGTCATTTTAATGCCATTAGGTCTGGTGGCCTTCTAACGGTACCAACATCACAAGCAAAAATAACAAATTAATAATGAAATAACACAGTTTACGTTAAACATTCCAGTTTATTAACAATATGTTTCATCGTTTTAAAGTCAAAGTACAAGAATTATGTCTCCCAAAATTTTATCTTTTACTGCAATGTGTTATCCATCAATAAACGTTGAAATTCATACTCAATATACAAAGTTACATAAACATTAAAGAGAACATGGAACAGAACATAGGGGATCGAACCCGTGAAATCCCGGTCGCAAGGCGGACACCATATCCATCACGCCCCTGTGACCACAATATTTTTTTATAAGTGCCAAGTTCAATTAATACTTTAACAAAAAAGGGTTATTTCACTTGTTCGCAGATAATGTTTATTTCGATTTGGAGTCCATAGCAATTAATTTGTGTCAACAAACGTGCGATTTTACAACCTGTATGTCACTTTGAAAGGTTTAAACGATATGCACGTGCATAATAAAATGGTAAACTAAAAGGCGCTTGAATATGCAAATCATACAAGCTAATTCCAATAAACTAGTTTATTAATTTCGAAAGAAAATACATACGTGTATCTTTAATTTGCTTACGTATGTATTTTTCCCGTATTGAACGAATTTAAATAAGTAAAGTGTTAAAGGCACTATAAAGGTGACGATCCGTAATTATTAACCGTTTTTAAATATATTTTCCTTATTTTATTTATAAAGGTTATCAAAAAACAATATGTATACGCTATTGGACATTACCATTAAAATATGAGTAATACAACTTGTTTTGAGCTCAAAATACAGTAGGCTCCAAGTCACTCGTGTTTACAAACAATCAGTTTATTTACATCGCTGTTTACTAAATCATGCCGAGCGATTCCGGCCGATTTTCCGGCAACACATTTTTATTGGTCGGCACAAGACATTGTGTAACATGTGAGCAAGTCAAAGGTGAAGAGGCCAGACATTCAAAACAAAAATGGCGTCAATTGCAAAGAGAAAGCGTACACTATCGATAGAAGAAAAATCGAAACGCAGAAAGGATGCGAAAACATCGTATAATCTTGGCCGCATTACTATTGGAAGTGAAGTTGTAAGGTGGAGAGACTTTCAAAGGCAGCACAAATTTCGATCGAACGAGGAAACCGCCCGTTTTCTTTTAGATCAGTGAGTAGCCTACGAGTACGAGTACGAATACAAATAGTGTTGTTTACTTTTCTATGATTATTCTTGTTTTAGGTGAAGAAATGTTATTTCCATGTATTGGTACGTTTATATTACATATTATTAGATAGTTTGAATATATACAGCGAACAAAGAATAACGATGATAATCTTCCAAACCATTTTGTTGCATACTGTATGCAATTTTAACCCTTCATAATAGTCAAAAGACATTTTAAACACCAATTACAGGACATTTAATTACCTATCGACTTCCCAATAGGAATGCAATTGACGAAATATCAGCAGAGGTGCTCAATCAGCGTAGTAAATCGACCGTATCTAGGGCATTGTTTTCACCGTCGCTAAGGGACTGCCCCTTTTGTGACGTCATCGCGATAAGGTCGATTCTATACTACATGTGCGGCATGAATTTTCATGTTTGTCACATTGTTTGTTTTCAGTATTTCCAGCTGTGGGAAGAAAGTAGAAAAGAAAGCTACAGCAAGCACTCCATTCAAAACAAGACCATCTGTTTTTGAACCTCCAGTATCTGAAATATCTTCCATTTCCAGTGAAGCAGAGAGACAAGATAAAACTTACTTAGATTGCATATCAATTCTAATTTCCTTGTGAATGTTTGATTGAACAAAAAAGCATGTGCGTCAAATAAACAGAATAATAATCATAATTTTAGTTTAACGGTTAAATTTGTTTTTGTTACAGTACATCTCTTTTCTTGCTTTAATTATTTAGATTGTTAAAAATTAATATTTCATTTATTTTTTCTTTATTTTGGGAATGGGGCCCGGGCCTATTGAATTGGAAAAATTGTTCCTGACTTGGGAAATCATAATTGTGCTTTTTTGATACATTATACATTTTCATATAATTTCCATCTACAATTCAAATGTTTGTTATTTTGCAAATGTAACAGCCAGAATTCAATAAAAAAAAATGCTCAAAAACAACTCCAGCTTGGGAATTGTTTACTTCTATGTGGGAAAAATATCTTCTTTTTGGCATTGGGAATGGGGCCCCTTTTCTGCCCCAATATAAGCCGAAAAAACACACACAATGTATTTGGATTTTTTTTATTATCAAAATAATATTTGGAGTTTTAACTGACATGTAATTAAATGTGTTTTTATTGTTTTGTTATTTTCAGATTGTGAAGAAGAACGCAAACCAAATTTTAATACCATGGATGAAGGACATTGTAAACCACTTCTGGTTTGCCTGCAGCAAGGCTGACTCCTATGAAGAATTTCTGGTATGTAATATTTGTGTCGGTGTTTTTTGTCCATGTAGTGCATCTTGTCCAAGTGTCCTGTGAGTCTCTCACTAGTTTTACTTATCTTCTCCTACACTTATGAGGTTAATTCCCCCATCAAATTTGCATGCTTCCTCCCCCCTTGAAGAGGAGGTGTATATTATTTTTCGATGTCGGTCGGTCTGTTTATCTGTCAGTAGACCAGTTCGTTTATGATATGTAACTAGAAGACCCATATTATAGTGGCTAAGTCTCACTTATATGATAAGGTTTACTTGTTTGGTTAGTTTTGTTTAATATCAAATTGGGTCAAGGCACTTTTTTGAGGGCATCAGTGCCACAAAGGAGGCCTTGATACAACAGTGTAACATTTTGATTTTCTATGAAACTATAGAAAAAGAGTTTTTGAACCTTATTTGGAAATAATATGCTCATTGTATATCAATATGCCCCTTTAATTGCATTTAATGATAGCAGCAGTAAACAAACATTTTGTGTAATTTTGAATAACCTAAAACTGATATCATTCTATCAAAGTTTACTCATTTATCAGTCACTGTAGTTGCACAATGCATTATCAATCAATAAAGATATAATACAGGCAATAAGTACTTAATCTGTTAGTTATTTAAACCAGTTTTATCTGTTGAACATAAAATATTGACCATAAGTACTCCATTCCTTTTGCAATATTTGATTATTCAAGAAATTATATGAGTTTTTTCACTCATTTAATTTAAAATTAATTCAGTAAATTGTGTTTTAGAATAATTATGATTTTAAGTATTTACACAAATACTCAATTTTTTTGCCCTGATGGCGGATATTTGTGAAAAAGCCTATTGGGGGAACATAGGTCATCTGTGACAGTTTCCTGCAATAATATTGTTAATACAAATTAGTTAGTTGTCATATTATTTTTTTGGTAATACATTTTTTTGTTGTTAACACAGGTATCACAGATGCTACAACAAAAAAAAGCAAGCGCTGGTCAGTCTTTCCAGAGAAAGTAGCCAATACCTATGGCTATGTTCCAGAGATGGCAGAAATGCTGTACAAAAAACGGATTAAGGATAAAGAAGGATGGGCAAAAAAATGGTCTTGGAAGAAGGTGATCCAAGATGACTGGCAAAACACTTGGCCCCAGAATCCCATCCATCTACCTCAGCAATTGTTCAGGCCAAACAGACCAGGTTCAAGAGAAAATTAAATTGAACTGAAAAAAGAAGTACTTGGTACTTTAATTGTTTGAACAGAGCAACAATAATGTCGATATTAGATGTATTGCTAATGATCAATTCTCAATAACAGTGATGTCACATGCATTGTGATTCTGATTTACATTGAGTATGATGTGAGTGAAAAAGTGTATATTTAATAAATTTAAGCACCACCTTTTTATGCCTTCAGATCGAATGATCGGGGTATAATATTTTTGGCCTGTCTTTCTGTCTGTCATCATTGTATATGTGTGTCTGTCTGTCATTGTATGTGTGTGTGTCTGTCATTGTATGTGTGTGTCTGTCCCTTAACTTTAAACTTGGCCATAACTTTTGCAATATTGATTATAGCAACTTGATTTTTGGCATGCGTGTGTATCTCATAAAGCTGCATATTTTGAGTGGTGAAAGGTCAAGGTCATCCTGCAAGGTCAAAGGTCGAGGAAAAATATATGGGTGGGGGCATTGTGTTTCACAAACACAGCTCTTGTTGAAATATAAAAAGCATGGCAGTTATTGGAATTGGCTAACCTTGCATTTCGACAAAAAATATATATCAAAGATATTGCGTTTAAATGTTAAAGGCATTTTACCTAAACACATTTGATAAGTGCAGGTTACCCTTAATTTTGCCAGAGCTGTGACTCATTCTCAAGTTTGAAATTTCATTCTTGTTGTTAAAAATCTATTTCTCTAAAATCATAAAAAATATTTAGTCATACTTGGATTGCTTGTTCAGGGGAACTTGATAAGGCAGGTATCCATCAATGATTTTTACATTGTTATGGCCATTTTTTGACTTGGACTTTTCATTGTGAACGATTAAGCCAAGGTCCCTGTCTAGGCAACTGTAAAGTTATTTGGTTCACATTATGTTATCCATATAAAGGAACACATTTGTCAAGGCTAGGTAAACCTACATTTAATGGTCGCCACTTTTTATCTAACACTGGGAAAAGTGGAAGACGCTGGGAGTAGACGGCTGTTTTAAAGTTGGTGGCAACCTTAATTAATTGTTGATGTAAGGAGTCCCTATTAGTTTGATTGATTTGATGAAATGGTGTCAAATGCTGATGTACCTTCAGTGCATTTTTGTGTTTGACTTCTGGGGTTTCAAGACTAGAGGATAAATTATTTTGTAAATAAGGTTCATTGCAAAAGGCATATGCTATTGGAAGCAGGGGCCCGTCATATCAAACATCCTACGACATTGGCACCATACGATGCAATTTTCAAAGTGCCATAAATATGTAACCATCACATTTATAATTACTTTTGTTGCACATTTTCAAATTAGCTGTCAAATATCCTTTATATTTGAAACAAACAGATCAAAATAACTTATATTTTAATATTTCAAAATTCAATCGTAAGTTAACCTTGTCGTACTATCTTTGATTAGACAGACCCCAGATCAGCAATAGCTCAGGTGAGTTGTGAATGATATTTATTGGTGTAATGATTTAATATGTTATTAGATATTTCTGCTTGTAATTGACATGATATACAGTAATTTTTTTGTTCTAAAAACAACTCATATTTTATCATTTATGTTAGCCTTTATTGTTGTTGCTTGCTGACTGAATACAGAATTCAAAGCAATGTATATTTTTCAACCATTGTCTTTTGGTTTCTGTGGAAATGTGTTTTTTATTTTACAAAATTTCATTCAAAATCTAACTAAAAAACTGAAGTTCAAACATAGTTACATAGACCATGGATATCAATTAACATTTTGAACACATAAGCCAAACTTTGGTTTTTCAATCTTTTTGTAAAGATGATTAAATATTTTTTCTAAAAACATGTGAGCGCATCACAAATTTTAGGGGCCAAGGCTACTCAGCGCGAGGTAATATTTATATCCTTGTAGACATTATCAAAAAATAACATACATGTTACCTTTGTTGTAAGTTTGTCAAACATTCATCTTGACTTTATATGCTCTTAGCATTGAATCTTTGTATGCAGCGTTAAAAAAAACTAGATAAAATTACTTAAATTAGTCAGAAGCAATTGCAAATCAGTTTGATACTTGAATTTTCTGCCTTAAGTTACTGAAATTGGATGTTATTTGTAATGACTGTGCAGATATACTTATGTAGTGGTTAACATGTTGACATTCTTACTGCCAATAAAAATAAACACACTTATTTATATGCTGTTTTTCATTTAATGCATAAAATACTCTATAACAAATATCATATACATGCATCATATGTGTCGCGTTTTGAGAAAAGTGGACATAATGCAGTCCGCACAGGCTTATCAGGGACGACACTCTAACCCTTAACAAGATTTTCGGTAAGAAGGGACTTCCTTTAAACGAAAAATACTATAAAAGCGGAGTGTTTTTCCAGATAAGCCTTTGCGGACTGCACAGGCTAATCTGGGACGATACTTTACGCACATGCATTATGACCAGTTATCTCAGAACGCGACACATATATAAATTGTTCTACTCATAAATGTGTATCTATTACATAAAAGTTAACACAGTTTGAACAAACTGCTTATACAACATACATGGACTTATTCACACAGAAAATAGTGTTACTAATTAAATTACAAACAAGTACAATGGATATACGAAATAAACAAGGAATGTTTGTGAAACATGTATTTCCCCTAAATGTCCATACAGCTGTTATATGTTATGTGTTATAAAATTGAAAGGTTAAAATATGACTTTGACCTCTGAACAGAACTTATAAACATGCAACTTCCATACCAAGGTTGAGATTATCACTAAGACACAATACATATATATATATATATATTGAAATTAAAATATGACTTTCACCTTTGGTGTATCAATAAAGAGAAGTGAAACTCCAGCTGCTGGAGCAGTATTGAATTTTCATTAAAAACAATTAGTTGGTCCTTTATTTAAGGCAAGTGACCGATTGCCCAAACAGTACAAAACATCACAATACAGCACAATACAAACCAACATAAACACAAAATATGAATAAAGCTGGGGTCATCGCCTTGGAACGGTCAATGCAAAGCATTGGGGGTTTAAACCTGGTTATAGAGCGCTCAACCTCACACTTGGCCCATCAATATTCATAATACATTTAAGTGTAAATAAAATTTAACGTCATAGCATTGTAACTCAAATTAAACAATAATAAAAGGGAATTAAAACGCATTCAATTTAATTACTATTTAATTACTCAATTGCATTGAAGATACAAGAGTAACAGAATTACAACTTTTTGACGAACGATCAAATAAAACTATTAACAATTGTCAACTACATTCCTTCTTTATAGAAAAGATTTGAGAATATAGAATCATATAGCTAATATCTCAGATAATCATCGCGCAAATACAGGAAGAAGCAGCAATAATGGGTGTACAAATTCCATATTACATAGTTTGGTTGTTTATGTGACTGCTAAACAAATTAAAAATAATTAAATCAATCAAGAAAAGCCTATCAGAGAGAAAATATAAATAAAATGGAACGTTATAAACCCAATGACCTATGCATGTAGATTACAACTGGGAAAGTCGGTCGTATGACGTCACAAAAATCCATAATGACATAATGACGTGAACAAATTCCAAGGGCAGTACTAAATAAAAATATTAATGGGGCTGTGCTACTAATAAAACAAGTTTAGGTGATTTAATATTAAGAAGCAAATGAATAAAATGGTAATTCCATTAAAGCGACATTATTGGAATCAAACAGTATATAGGTGTTTTGACAGCTGAAGACAGAAATGATTTGATGTCAATTTGAGTCCAAATGTAGTTTACATGCAGATTTGTTCATACGACACAATGACACAATTTTATTCAACAGTGAAAAATGCCTATAATGTAGTATTCATGCAGATTTGTTCATACGACACAATGACACAATGTTATTCAACAGTGAAAAATGCCTATAATATCACTAATGATTCCAAATTTTAAGGGAAGAAAGATATAGTGAATCGAAAACCATCAAACACGTGTTTTTAAGTACATAAGCATCGTATCCTTTTGATAAAAACAAGTTAATTAAATTGAAAAGTTTAATATGAACATTTGGTTTAACATATTTCAATTTGCGGACACGCTTCAAAACATCTCCGTAAAATGATGGATGGGAGATTCCATTATTTAAATGCCATTTTAAAGAAACATTATATTTTGAAATTAAATCACCATACTTAGAGTAAAATCTAGCAAATTTATTTCTTAGGTTATGATACAAAAAGCCTTGTTTTAGCAATTGTTTAGTTAATATTAGATTACGATCATGTACAAAATATTTTTTTCACGAATTTCAGTATATGGTGAAAACCAGAAGTCGAAATGACCTGCCATTGCCAACTATAAGGGGTCAAAATGAAAATGCTTAGGGTCAAAACACTCAAGTAATTTTAAATGTGTTATTTTCTGAATGTTTAATATTTTGTAATAGCTTATTTGTCATATTCATGGTTAAAACAATTTCAAAAGCATTATTTGTAGCAACAAAGATCATTTCTTGTCCTTTTGGAAGTAAAATGATGTAAAGCTATTTTTGTGCAGGATTAAAAACGAAAAAAAAATGCAGTTTACTTGCATCATAACGCAGGATTCTGCTTCAATTGAAATCCCTGTTATTGTCCATAAACTTGACAAAAAGGGCCCACCGCCAAGTTTTTTAAGCAGCTACCTATATCTACCTGGTCGAATTGGGCTCTCTGTGGCACTTGTGCTTGGGGATGCTTTTCTTTGGGAGGCTCTCCTTTTTCCTAGACGCACAGGACTGTCAAAAATTTTGTTTGAGCTTGATGATGACTTCTTAAGTGAATATTGAAAGATAACACATTATAATGCCATTTTAATCAGGTGACCAAACTTTGTGGCACTTGATTTGTAGAATGCATGGTTCGTCTGACAGCACTTCTATTTGTACATGTACATATTTTTTCAAAACAGATTTAATTGCACCAAATTCATGAAACCATATTTATTAATTACCAACTTGCTCTACTTTACGGATAAACGATTTGTACAACCGCTAAATTCGACGATGCCTATGAAGAAGCATTTTTCTAGAAATAAGAACAGTTTTTTTTAAATTCAATGTCCGAAAATATATGGGCACCGACTTGAATTGACAGTTGCAATATGTTTCTTTAAAATTAGTATGTCGCAAAGTCGCAATTACAATCAAGGCAAAAGTTTAATCAAGAAAATGAAACATAAACTAAAGCAAGTATGCATGTAAAACAAAATATTGTACAACACAAAAATATCTTACCGAACTCATGTTGACTTTCTTTGTTTACGAGGAATTTGCCGACTTTGATTACAAAATTAACGGCTTTTAATTTAAAAAAAGAGGTATCTACTCAAGGAAACATATTGCAACTAACGAACAATTCATATGCGATAATTGGCGATAGTTTTGCCGTCTTTGATTATAAAATTAACGGCTTTTAATTCAAAAACTGAAATATCTACTCAAGGAAAATATTGCAGCTAACGAACAATTTTTGCCGACTTTGATTATAAAATTAACGACTTTTAATTAGACTAAACTTTAAAACCAGAATTAATATGAATATTAAATATATATGATAATAAAAATATCAGCATAACTATTCAATGATAGTACAAGATATTGTATGGCCTTTCTGGTAAAATGAGGCCTTTTTGGTTCACTTATGCGGCCTTTTTGGGAAGGCCTTTTTGGTAAGGCCTTTTTGGTAAACGGCCTTTCTGGTACTATACCGGAAATTGTGTTGTTTGCCCTACGTCATCAATATATGCGTACTTCACGAAAGAAGCCGAGGAACATCGGAGATCGCGAAAACGTACGGAAATTGCAAAAATGTAAACATTTCTTCAAATTATGATATGGTTATATCTTCCATAACTCTTGACAACGTTGCACCTTAGCTGTGGTATTATCATTTTTATACAAGAGTAACTGAAATGCGTTAAAAAATAGACCAGTTTTTATGCATTATAATTGGATTTGCCACCTTATATGAGGCTTTAAGGTTTTGCGCGACAAATATACACATGTATAAATGATGGATGTAATGAATTTAATTATGAAATTTTACATAAAATTTGGAGGATGAAACCATAAACATAGTACAATAGTAAAAATGACTTATACAGCGTTGTGTTAGACAAACAAGTACGCTAAAGAATATATTAAATTTAAATATTAGGTAGTACAAACATTTGCGTTGATTTTATGCATCTATAATATTAGATTAATTTCACAAAAATGAGGATGAAAAACATAAACAAAATACAGTTATCAGAACGTTATACAAGAGGAGTTGATAGATTAATTAATGTTTGAAAAACTATGTCCAGGATGAGTTATGTTGGATCATGTGTTAGGGCTCTACATCTATACTTGCTCAGGTTTTTCATTTGCTTTTTGTTTGACATACCCATTAATTCAACAATTTTGAACATACTTGGTTTTTATAGTAGTATGCTTTGATACACTCTTTTCGCAGTGATTTGAAGGCTGGGTATGTCATAATGAAATGGAACTCGTCTTCAATATCTCTGACATGACATTTTGTGCATAAGCGCTGATATCTTTCTATATGGTCATGTCTATCTTTTTCAATGGCTAATTTATGGGACGAAAGTCGTAATTTTGAGAGGCAAATTCGCAATTTCTTTGGCAAATAATCAAGATAAAGCTCGAATTCCAACGTGCATTCAAATAATGTGTAGGTCATTAAAGAGCTGCTAGTATTAATTGCGTTGTACCAAGATTGTTTAAAAACATCTACAACAGTGGACTTAAAAACGATATGGAAGGTATCGAGATTGACAGAAGAGGGATTGAGCCAAACGTATGAAAACCCAAAAGAATCCAGTAATATATTTACATTTAAGGCCTATTTACTTTTACAAGTTTTTTTATTTGATTAGTTTACATCAGACCTTTATTATACGAACGTTTCTGTTTATGTAGAGTGGATACCTTTCTAGTTCCCCATATACTCCCATATTGCTGCTAGAAGATTTGATACCTAGGAGCATTTTACAATATGTTAGATGTATTCTTTCTAAATCAATAAACTTGTCAAAACCCCAAATTTCGAACCCATAATTCAAAGTTGCACCGACGAACGCGTCTAAAAGTTGGCAAGCAATTCTTGTTCTTATATCTAGATTTTTTTTTATTATGCATTTAACATTTAGGGCTTTAAGACCTTTTCCAGCGAGATACTCAGCGTTAATGGTAAACGAACCCGTGTAATTAAATACTGTTCCTTAATAGTTGAAGTCATCTATTATTCCTATTTTTTTCACCTTTAAATGACCACTTTTCATTATAAAAAGATGGTCTTCGTCTTCTAAAAACCATTATCTTAGTTTTACTTATATTTACTTCAAGACTCCAGAGATCACAATATTCACTTCAGTGATTAATACTTTGTTGTCGGTTAGTTACAGACTTGCCGAATATATCATATCATCAGCAAAAAGCATAAGTATGAATATCAAGTCATCATATGACAGTCCAGAATTGATTTCTTATTCTAAAAATAGTTCAAGGTCATCTAAAATAAAGAACATAGTATGGGCGATAATACCTCTCCCTGCTTGAG
Source organism: Dreissena polymorpha (assembly GCF_020536995.1). Classification (NCBI taxonomy): domain Eukaryota; kingdom Metazoa; phylum Mollusca; class Bivalvia; order Myida; family Dreissenidae; genus Dreissena; species Dreissena polymorpha. Next base: position 92,456,125 of record NC_068358.1, read on the forward strand.
TTCAATCGCACAATAAAAGAAATCCGAGTATGAATTACACTTTTTTTACGCAGCATTTAACTTGGGAATACATGTCTTTCATGAGTGTTTAGCATTTACCGCTAATACCTGCGTTATAAAGCTTATACCATAGTCCATTTAGATTGACGGAATCGAATACATGTTTCATATCGACAAAACAACAATGCAATCGTCCGTTAGTATTCACGATATTTTGAACAATAGTATTAAGTACAAATATTGCGTCACTAGTTGAACGGTCTTTTCAGAAGCCGAATTATGCGTTACTTAAAATGTCAGTACTTTCAATCCAATTATTTAATCGACTATTAAGAATGTTCGTAAAAAGTTTAGACAGACAGCTCACCAGAGTAGTGCCCCTATAATTACGCACGTCGTCCAGTCATTCTTCTTAAAAACAGGCACAATGAAACATTTGGACCAATCTGTAGGGAAATGACCTGAATTCAATAAAGCATCAAATATCTTTTACAGATATTGTGATAGTATATCAAAGCTATCGATGAAATATTCATTTATCAAATATTCAACGCCACACGATTTATTGCGTTTGAGCCGATGAACTGCATTCTCTACTTCTTCTATAGTAATTGGACAGTCTAGCTCTTCAAATCTGCCGTTATCAGTGTTAAAATTATAAAACTTGCAAAATTGTTCCGCTTGGGTATCATTTACGCTTTTTTAATCGTTGTGGAAAGATGAAAAATACTCATAAAAATCATCAACGGACAATAAATCACTAATGCTGTTTTTATTTTTGCTAAAAGCTTCCAAACATCTCTAGGCTTCGAGTGTCTAAGACTTACGATTTCTTTTAATCTTTTGTTTTTATATTTTTGACGCTTCAATTTAACAGTACGTTTGTATATTGTTTTCTTATTTATCATAATCAGTCTATCGCTATCTGATCTGCTTTTATTGTATTCCGCTAGAGCTTTGAAATATGCGGATTTGGCGAGGCGACACTCGTTATCAAACCAGTCTACTCCTTTAAAGGTCGTATTTTAGAAGAAGATTGTCCACTTTTAACTGTCTTAGCAAATAAAGCCTAACCAGATTCGCTGAGTACTTTTGAGAATCTCGCCACGCAATAATCAATACTGTCAACATATCATCGATAATACTGTTTAACATATGTAAATATGAGATTATTTTTGTCGAAATTCGTCAAGATTCTGATCCAACCAGATAATGCGTGTTGTACTAGATTCATTTACACTTCTCGATATTGCAGTATTACACTTTATATTAAATAGTATTTGACAATGATCTGACCATACTGAGTAAGAGTCAACATTAAAACGTGTTATAAGAATAAAGTTTTCTTCACGTAGTGACAAGTAATCAATGACACTTGAACCACGTGAATTCATGAACGTAAAAGCTCCTCAACCATCATTGTTTAATCTACCGTTAGCTATCCTAAATGAGAGCGATATGCACATGTCAAGAAGCTTCTTACCAAAACAATTAGTATGCGAATCCACTGAATTTCGTGGAAGTTGAGAGTCACCTGCGTACGACTGGTCATTTAAGGGATTAACTGTGCTGTCACAAACAATTAAACCTCGCTTATTTCCTACTCGAGCGTTCCAATCGCCCGCTAAAAAAACTGTGCAAGTTGTATGAAATAGATTAATATCATTTTGTTAGATATCAAATAAATTGACATTGCAAATATTATTCATAGAGGATTGCTCAGGCCAGATGTACACACTAGCCAGGAAAATATCGTCCGTTAAATTAAAAAATACCTTATCTAATTTAAGCCACAACATGATAACTTTTAACAATAGAAATATCTTTCGCAAAGGATTGCTTAACATAAATTGCTATTCCGCCACTAAATCGTTTTGATTTTTTGTTCTGAAATTTCCTGTTAAAATGGTAATATTTATAGCCAACAATGTCATAGCAAGAAGAGTTATTTGCCCATGTTTCAAACAATAAAATAATATCACACTTACTAATATAGTTTACAAAGTCATCATCACTAAGTTTAATATCTGTAAGTCCTTGAACGTTCCAATAGAGAAATTTTATTTCAGCCTCCGGAAGTCCCTACTTGCTGCTACCGCTGCTGTTATTGGTTGTTGCGCTCTCAGGCCGCACCAGAACACCGTCTATGTACAGTTTGTCGTAGCTGAGCTGAGCCAAGCCCTCTTGCCATCAGCGCTTGCTTTCCAGAAGGCAGGCATCAAGCTTCAGTGTCGGTCGGCAACGTCCTTTGGGAACTGTTCACTCACATAGTAATTAGTTCCCCTAAGGTTCCGGCTAGATTTTTGCACCGTTTCGCTGTCCTTGAATAGTGAGAATTTGGCGACAATTGAACGTGGATATGGTTGGTTCCCTCTTTGCCTTGTGCCAACACGATGTACTCGCTCAAAGATTTTACTCTTAACGGCTCCTGAGAAATGTTCAAGCTTTCAGTCATAAAAGAACAAAGTATTCGTTCAGTATCGTCGGGTTATTCAGACGGACTTGCACTAATGCCGCTGATTATTAAATTGCTCCGCATTTATTGCGCCTGCATGTCATTTAAGGACTGTGTTAATTTAGATTGTTCTGGTTGTAATTTTGAAATGGCGCTCTGTGATTCTGCCACTGCGAGCTCAAGCAACGAAACGTTTTCAATGATCTTATGCAGCTTTTCAGTCTGAATTATGTTGTTGTCCTGTGCAACATTCCAAAGTTTGCACAGTTCTGACTATACACCATTTTTTAATCTCAAGTTTCTCTAATGTTTCTAACTTTTTGTTTATACCCGCAAATTAAATGTTCATCGCCTTTTCCATGGATATTAGGAAACTCATTATTTCCGAGTTAGAGAATTGACTGACTTGTGATATGATGCGTTCCTCGGCCCCATTTCTGGCCTCTCCTTCACTTGGTGCGAACACTGAATTATCCATTACGGAGTCACTGAATATCACGGAATGAGCACCATGAATAGCGTCACTCACACTGCAATTAAAACTGCCTATTTCACTCACAGCACTCTTTGTTGACTCATTCGACCCACCAGAACAGCTACACTTGTTTTGGCAGCTTTTTTTGTCCATGTTTTGGTCCATTAATACTACTTGAGTTGTTACTACTGCTTTTACGTGTTTGTGCTTTTCCCATGGACGGGTCGGTAAATTTAGTTGATAATTGCAATACGCTTGTTGGATTCGAAAGGTTTCACTGATTTTTTGTGCTCACCTATGAACTTGTAAAAATTTAACTATCAATCATTGCCGCGTCTTTAAAATGGGAGGGGTAATCGGTCAGTAAATAACTCGTTTTTATAACCAAAAAACTCAAGTAATTATTTTTTCACGACCAACAAACGACACTCTGTAGAAATGTTTTACTTTAGACCCACATATTTTGCACAACTACGAACAATTTGTGTTATTATTTCAAATTTTCACGGATTCAAGATTGTCAATATACACTCCGTGAAATTTTATTTGAAAAATTTAGACCGCTTGAAAAAACGATGCGCGCCAACTATTGATCACGTGACCTAATAACAAACCATATCTACTAGTCGAGTGATCCAGTGTTGTTTTTGACACCTTATCAGCGATTCATCGGCAAATTATTGATTTTATCGGGCATTCACACCATGGTGTTTTTATGGGTATCCAGTGAGAGGCGCCCCATCGGATAGGTGCCCCCCGGAGAGGTGCCCCCTTATTTAAAAGGGGGCGGAGAGGTACCCTCCCATCAAATCTAGAGGGGCGGATAAGTGCACCCCCATGTCAGAATAAAGTCGGCGGATATCTGACCCCTCACAATAATTCTAGGGGCGGATAAGTGCCCCCCTGTGTCAGCTTCAAGAACCATAAAACGTCGGGCATCATCATCACACCTTTTTACCGTAAACAGTTACTAAAACAACAATTGTTTCAAGTGAGAAGTTCAATGCAAATGGTGAGCAATCAATTACTTACGGCAAGTACTATACCTCCTGAGGCTTAAAAACCTGTCAAAACACCACTTTTGTATATCAAAAAATTGAGCGCTAACCGATACACATTGATGTTTCACATAAATTTACTTTCGTTTTTGACCGATTTTCAGAAAATAAATTGTATATATTGTATCAATCTAAATTATGAGTTATTTTATGCTTGATTGAATAAAAACAGTGTTCGATGCGCCGCACATCGCGTTGAACGATTAGGCATGCCTCTGTCCCAAATTAAACTCAAATAGAGGGATGCCCCGGATTTCATGTTATGGATTCATCCGCATAGTGCACATGTCTGTTTACTTCCGGAAAATGGAACACATGTATAATCAATATTTTCCAGAAATAATGACGTTTTGTAAGTAATAAACGGATTAATGACTACAGTAAAGGTGGTATGATTGATCGTTTTAGGGGCCCCGCGTTTTGTTCAAATGTTCCGTCATTAGTATGCGCCCGGTAGGGTGGTATATTGTCGTTGAACTGTCTGTCAGTTGTTTACACTGTAATTGCAGGTAATTCGTTACTAAGTAAACTCGCACGGTGGTCAACTCGTACCTAAGTCAACTCGTACCTTATTCAATTTATTGATGTATTAATGGGTTCTAGATGAGTAATGTATGCATACATACAAATGGGAAACACTTTTAAGATTTGAGTTCAATAGTCAATACTTTTTATTGCAATATTTTCACAAAATAACACATTTTTTTACCATAAATTAGCAACCACCGCACCTACCTAATTCAGGGGAGATAAGTTATTTGTATATTCACGAAAACCGACCCCACTGTAGGTTGCCAAAATACGTGTCAATTACTCGTTGATAACGTATTTTTAGCAAATAAAAAGTACATGGATTTAATAGGACTATGAATAAACTTGAAGAATTTGACCAACATATTTCGCGATCGCGTTGATTTCTTTGCCAATTTTTATGGTAAGTTTTCATTTGAAATTTTTTATTTGTTATATTACGAATTCTAAGTATTTAATGGTTTTATATATGTTATGTTTGTTATTTTATTATTACCTGGTAAAATACAACAAGGGAGGTAACTGTTACATTGTAAAGAAACAACAACAACAACTTGGAAGTTGGCCGTAAAAAAAGAGAAGTTTATTGGTTTGTTTAATAATATAAATATAATACTTGCACCTGTGTATGTTTTGTTATTTGTTTGAACCCATTGAACTTGTTTTTGTGTAAATATTAAGGATAACAATCGAATATAACTGTTTTATTTATGCAACAAAATTTTACGATTTGTACCAAACTTCATTCATACCAAATTTCATTTATTTTACATAATTTCTTGAAAATAAAATTGATACAGATAGTCGTACCTATTGATTGAAATTTTGTATATTTTATAGATTACACAGTCACTAATTAACTATGAGTGAAGACCTGTATGAGTATGATTCTGAAGGAACTGATGGCAGTGATGCAGTTATAGAGGTACAGACACTGGCAAGGAAGGGGAAAGCAAGGATTATTTGAGAAAATCGTTTTATAAATAGTTTAACAATTTGTATAAGTGCTATGTTTTAAAAGCAATACAATTTATGTTATATATATTTTTGGAAGGTATAATTATTTTATATTCTTTAAAAGATATAAGATTATTAATTTAATTAAATGAGCAAATAAGATATTGATTTGATCATAACATTAATAAATAAATATGGTATATTTTCAATGAAAGGAAATTATTTAACGCATTGACTTGTTTGTGTTTGACATGAAACAATAACTTGTTTGTATATTAAATAAAATATACACATTTTCTCTCTGTGGCACTTGTGCTTGGGGATGTTTTTCTTTGGGAGGCTCTCCTTTTTCCTAGACGCACAGGACTGTCAAAAATTTTGTTTGAGCTTGATGATGACGTCTTAAGTGAATATTGAAAGATAACACATTATAATGCCATTTTAATCAGGTGACCAAACTTTGTGGCACTTGATTTGTAGAATGCATGGTTCGTCTGACAGCACTTCTATTTGTACATGTACATATTTTTTCAAAACAGATTTAATCGCACCAAATTCATGAAACCATATTTATTAATTACCAACTTGCTCTACTTTACGGATAAACGATTTGTACAACCGCTAAATTCGACGATGCCTATGAAGAAGCATTTTTCTAGAAATAAGAACAGTTTTTTTTAAATTCAATGTCCGAAAATATATGGGCACCGACTTGAATTGACAGTTGCAATATGTTTCTTTAAAATTAGTATGTCGCAAAGTCGCAATTACAATCAAGGCAAAAGTTTAATCAAGAAAATGAAACATAAACTAAAGCAAGTATGCATGTAAAACAAAATATTGTACAACACAAAAATATCTTACCGAACTCATGTTGACTTTCTTTGTTTACGAGGAATTTGCCGACTTTGATTACAAAATTAACGGCTTTTAATTTAAAAAAGAGGTATCTACTCAAGGAAACATATTGCAACTAACGAACAATTCATATGCGATAATTGGCGATAATTTTGCCGTCTTTGATTATAAAATTAACGGCTTTTAATTCAAAAACTGAAATATCTACTCAAGGAAAATATTGCAGCTAACGAACAATTTTTGCCGACTTTGATTATAAAATTAACGACTTTTAATTAGACTAAACTTTAAAACCAGAATTAATATGAATATTAAATATATATGATAATAAAAATATCAGCATAACTATTCAATGATAGTACAAGATATTGTATGGCCTTTCTGGTAAAATGAGGCCTTTTTGGTTCACTTATGCGGCCTTTTTGGGAAGGCCTTTTTGGTAAGGCCTTTTTGGTAAACGGCCTTTCTGGTACTATACCGGAAATTGTGTTGTTTGCCCTACGTCATCAATATATGCGTACTTCACGAAAGAAGCCGAGGAACATCGGAGATCGCGAAAACGTACGGAAATTGCAAAAATGTAAACATTTCTTCAAATTATGATATGGTTATATCTTCCATAACTCTTGACAACGTTGCACCTTAGCTGTGGTATTATCATTTTTATACAAGAGTAACTGAAATGCGTTAAAAAATAGACCAGTTTTTATGCATTATAATTGGATTTGCCACCTTATATGAGGCTTTAAGGTTTTGCGCGACAAATATACACATGTGTAAATGATGGATGTAATGAATTTAATTATGAAATTTTACATAAAATTTGGAGGATGAAACCATAAACATAGTACAATAGTAAAAATGACTTATACAGCGTTGTGTTAGACAAACAAGTACGCTAAAGAATATATTAAATTTAAATATTAGGTAGTACAAACATTTGCGTTGATTTTATGCATCTATAATATTAGATTAATTTCACAAAAAAGAGGACGAAAAACATAAACAAAATACAGTTATCAGAACGTTATACAAGAGGAGTTGATAGATTAATTAATGTTTGAAAAACTATGTCCAGGATGAGTTATGTTGGATCATGTGTTAGGGCTCTACATCTATACTTGCTCAGGTTTTTCATTTGCTTTTTGTTTGACATACCCATTAATTCAACAATTTTGAACATACTTGGTTTTTATAGTAGTATGCTTTGATACACTCTTTTCGCAGTGATTTGAAGGCTGGGTATGTCATAATGAAATGGAACTCGTCTTCAATATCTCTGACATGACATTTTGTGCATAAGCGCTGATATCTTTCTATATGGTCATGTCTATCTTTTTCAATGGCTAATTTATGGGACGAAAGTCGTAATTTTGAGAGGCAAATTCGCAATTTCTTTGGCAAATAATCAAGATAAAGCTCGAATTCCAACGTGCATTCAAATAATGTGTAGGTCATTAAAGAGCTGCTAGTATTAATTGCGTTGTACCAAGATTGTTTAAAAACATCTACAACAGTGGACTTAAAAACGATATGGAAGGTATCGAGATTGACAGAAGAGGGATTGAGCCAAACGTATGAAAACCCAAAAGAATCCAGTAATATATTTACATTTAAGGCCCATTTACTTTTACAAGTTTTTTTATTTGATTAGTTTACATCAGACCTTTATTATACGAACGTTTCTGTTTATGTAGAGTGGATACCTTTCTAGTTCCCCATATACTCCCATATTGCTGCTAGAAGATTTGATACCTAGGAGCATTTTACAATATGTTAGATGTATTCTTTCTAAATCAATAAACTTGTCAAAACCCCAAATTTCGAACCCATAATTCAAAGTTGCACCGACGAACGCGTCTAAAAGTTGGCAAGCAATTCTTGTTCTTATATCTAGATTTTTTTTTATTATGCATTTAACATTTAGGGCTTTAAGACCTTTTCCAGCGAGATACTCAGCGTTAATGGTAAACGAACCCGTGTAATTAAATACTGTTCCTTAATAGTTGAAGTCATCTATTATTCCTATTTTTTTCACCTTTAAATGACCACTTTTCATTATAAAAAGACGGTCTTCGTCTTCTAAAAACCATTATCTTAGTTTTACTTATATTTACTTCAAGACTCCAGAGATCACAATATTCACTTCAGTGATTAATACTTTGTTGTCGGTTAGTTACAGACTTGCCGAATATATCATATCATCAGCAAAAAGCATAAGTATGAATATCAAGTCATCATATGACAGTCCAGAATTGATTTCTTTTTCTAAAAATAGTTCAAGGTCATCTAAAAATAAAGAACATAGTATGGGCGATAATACCTCTCCCTGCTTGAGTTCAATCGCACAATAAAAGAAATCCGAGTATGAATTACACTTTTTTTACGCAGCATTTAACTTGGGAATACATGTCTTTCATGAGTGTTTAGCATTTACCGCTAATACCTGCGTTATAAAGCTTATACCATAGTCCATTTAGATTGACGGAATCGAATACATGTTTCATATCGACAAAACAACAATGCAATCGTCCGTTAGTATTCACGATATTTTGAACAATAGTATTAAGTACAAATATTGCGTCACTAGTTGAACGGTCTTTTCAGAAGCCGAATTATGCGTTACTTAAAATGTCAGTACTTTCAATCCAATTATTTAATCGACTATTAAGAATGTTCGTAAAAAGTTTAGACAGACAGCTCACCAGAGTAGTGCCCCTATAATTACGCACGTCGTCCAGTCATTCTTCTTAAAAACAGACACAATGAAACATTTGGACCAATCTGTAGGGAAATGACCTGAATTCAATAAAGCATCAAATATCTTTTACAGATATTGTGATAGTATATCAAAGCTATCGATGAAATATTCATTTATCAAATATTCAACGCCACACGATTTATTGCGTTTGAGCCGATGAACTGCATTCTCTACTTCTTCTATAGTAATTGGACAGTCTAGCTCTTCAAATCTGCCGTTATCAGTGTTAAAATTATAAAACTTGCAAAATTGTTCCGCTTGGGTATCATTTACGCTTTTTTAATCGTTGTGGAAAGATGAAAAATACTCATAAAAATCATCAACGGACAATAAATCACTAATGCTGTTTTTATTTTTGCTAAAAGCTTCCAAACATCTCTAGGCTTCGAGTGTCTAAGACTTACGATTTCTTTTAATCTTTTATTTTTATATTTTTGACGCTTCAATTTAACAGTACGTTTGTATATTGTTTTCTTATTTATCATAATCAGTCTATCGCTATCTGATCTGCTTTTATTGTATTCCGCTAGAGCTTTGAAATATGCGGATTTGGCGAGGCGACACTCGTTATCAAACCAGTCTACTCCTTTAAAGGTCGTATTTTTAGAAGAAGATTGTCCACTTTTAACTGTCTTAGCAAATAAAGCCTAACCAGATTCGCTGAGTACTTTTGAGAATCTCGCCACGCAATAATCAATACTGTCAACATATCATCGATAATACTGTTTAACATATGTAAATATGAGATTATTTTTGTCGAAATTCGTCAAGATTCTGATCCAACCAGATAATGCGTGTTGTACTAGATTCATTTACACTTCTCGATATTGCAGTATTACACTTTATATTAAATAGTATTTGACAATGATCTGACCATACTGAGTAAGAGTCAACATTAAAACGTGTTATAAGAATAAAGTTTTCTTCACGTAGTGACAAGTAATCAATGACACTTGAACCACGTGAATTCATGAACGTAAAAGCTCCTCAACCATCATTGTTTAATCTACCGTTAGCTATCCTAAATGAGAGCGATATGCACATGTCAAGAAGCTTCTTACCAAAACAATTAGTATGCGAATCCACTGAATTTCGTGGAAGTTGAGAGTCACCTGCGTACGACTGGTCATTTAAGGGATTAACTGTGCTGTCACAAACAATAAAACCTCGCTTATTTCCTACTCGAGCGTTCCAATCGCCCGCTAAAAAAACTGTGCAAGTTGTATGAAATAGATTAATATCATTTTGTTAGATATCAAATAAATTGACATTGCAAATATTATTCATAGAGGATTGCTCAGGCCAGATGTACACACTAGCCAGGAAAATATCGTCCGTTAAATTAAAAAATACCTTATCTAATTTAAGCCACAACATGATAACTTTTAACAATAGAAATATCTTTCGCAAAGGATTGCTTAACATAAATTGCTATTCCGCCACTAAATCGTTTTGATTTTTTGTTCTGAAATTTCCTGTTAAAATGGTAATATTTATAGCCAACAATGTCATAGCAAGAAGAGTTATTTGCCCATGTTTCAAACAATAAAATAATATCACACTTACTAATATAGTTTACAAAGTCATCATCACTAAGTTTAATATCTGTAAGTCCTTGAACGTTCCAATAGAGAAATTTTATTTCAGCCTCCGGAAGTCCCTACTTGCTGCTACCGCTGCTGTTATTGGTTGTTGCGCTCTCAGGCCGCACCAGAACACCGTCTATGTACAGTTTGTCGTAGCTGAGCTGAGCCAAGCCCTCTTGCCATCAGCGCTTGCTTTCCAGAAGGCAGACATCAAGCTTCAGTGTCGGTCGGCAACGTCCTTTGGGAACTGTTCACTCACATAGTAATTAGTTCCCCTAAGGTTCCGGCTAGATTTTTGCACCGTTTCGCTGTCCTTGAATAGTGAGAATTTGGCGACAATTGAACGTGGATATGGTTGGTTCCCTCTTTGCCTTGTGCCAACACGATGTACTCGCTCAAAGATTTTACTCTTAACGGCTCCTGAGAAATGTTCAAGCTTTCAGTCATAAAAGAACAAAGTATTCGTTCAGTATCGTCGGGTTATTCAGACGGACTTGCACTAATGCCGCTGATTATTAAATTGCTCCGCATTTATTGCGCCTGCATGTCATTTAAGGACTGTGTTAATTTAGATTGTTCTGGTTGTAATTTTGAAATGGCGCTCTGTGATTCTGCCACTGCGAGCTCAAGCAACGAAACGTTTTCAATGATCTTATGCAGCTTTTCAGTCTGAATTATGTTGTTGTCCTGTGCAACATTCCAAAGTTTGCACAGTTCTGACTATACACCATTTTTTAATCTCAAGTTTCTCTAATGTTTCTAACTTTTTGTTTATACCCGCAAATTAAATGTTCATCGCCTTTTCCATGGATATTAGGAAACTCATTATTTCCGAGTTAGAGAATTGACTGACTTGTGATATGATGCGTTCCTCGGCCCCATTTCTGGCCTCTCCTTCACTTGGTGCGAACACTGAATTATCCATTACGGAGTCACTGAATATCACGGAATGAGCACCATGAATAGCGTCACTCACACTGCAATTAAAACTGCCTATTTCACTCACAGCACTCTTTGTTGACTCATTCGACCCACCAGAACAGCTACACTTGTTTTGGCAGCTTTTTTTGTCCATGTTTTGGTCCATTAATACTACTTGAGTTGTTACTACTGCTTTTACGTTTTTGTGCTTTTCCCATGGACGGGTCGGTAAATTTAGTTGATAATTGCAATACGCTTGTTGGATTCGAAAGGTTTCACTGATTGTTTGTGCTCACCTATGAACTTGTAAAAATTTAACTATCAATCATTGCCGCGTCTTTAAAATGGGAGGGGTAATCGGTCAGTAAATAACTCGTTTTTATAACAAAAAAACTCAAGTAATTATTTTTTCACGACCAACAAACGTCACTCTGTAGAAATGTTTTACTTTAGACCCACATATTTTGCACAACTACGAACAATTTGTGTTATTATTTCAAATTTTCACGGATTCAAGATTGTCAATATACACTCCGTGAAATTTTATTTGAAAAATTTAGACCGCTTGAAAAAACGATGCGCGCCAACTATTGATCACGTGACCTAATAACAAACCATATCTACTAGTCGAGTGATCCAGTGTTGTTTTTGACACCTTATCAGCGATTCATCGGCAAATTATTGATTTTATCGGGCATTCACACCATGGTGTTTTTATGGGTATCCAGTGAGAGGCGCCCCATCGGATAGGTGCCCCCCGGAGAGGTGCCCCCTTATTTAAAAGGGGGCGGAGAGGTACCCTCCCATCAAATCTAGAGGGGCGGATAAGTGCACCCCCATGTCAGAATAAAGTCGGCGGATATCTGACCCCTCACAATAATTCTAGGGGCGGATAAGTGCCCCCCTGTGTCATCTTCAAGAACCATAAAACGTCGGGCATCATCATCACACCTTTTTACCGTAAACAGTTACTAAAACAACAATTGTTTCAAGTGAGAAGTTCAATGCAAATGGTGAGCAATCAATTACTTACGGCAAGTACTATACCTCCTGAGGCTTAAAAACCTGTCAAAACACCACTTTTGTAACTCAAAAAATTGAGCGCTAACCGATACACATTGATGTTTCACATAAATTTACTTTCGTTTTTGACCGATTTTCAGAAAATAAATTGTATATATTGTATCAATCTAAATTATGAGTTATTTTATGCTTGATTGAATAAAAACAGTGTTCGATGCGCCGCACATCGCGTTGAACGATTAGGCATGCCTCTGTCCCAAATTAAACTCAAATAGAGGGATGCCCCGGATTTCATGTTATGGATTCATCCGCATAGTGCACATGTCTGTTTACTTCCGGAAAATGGAACACATGTATAATCAATATTTTCCAGAAATAATGACGTTTTGTAAGTAATAAACGGATTAATGACTACAGTAAAGGTGGTATGATTGATCGTTTTAGGGGCCCCGCGTTTTGTTCAAATGTTACGTCATTAGTATGCGCCCGGTAGGGTGGTATATTGTCGTTGAACTGTCTGTCAGTTGTTTACACTGTAATTGCAGGTAATTCGTTACTAAGTAAACTCGCACGGTGGTCAACTCGTACCTAAGTCAACTCGTACCTTATTCAATTTATTGATGTATTAATGGGTTCTAGATGAGTAATGTATGCATACATACAAATGGGAAACACTTTTAAGATTTGAGTTCAATAGTCAATACTTTTTATTGCAATATTTTCACAAAATAACACATTTTTTTTACCATAAATTAGCAACCACCGCACCTACCTAATTCAGGGGAGATAAGTTATTTGTATATTCACGAAAACCGACCCCACTGTAGGTTGCCAAAATACGCGTCAATTACTCGTTGATAACGTATTTTTAGCAAATAAAAAGTACATGGATTTAATAGGACTATGAATAAACTTGAAGAATTTGACCAACATATTTCGCGATCGCGTTGATTTCTTTGCCAATTTTTATGGTAAGTTTTCATTTGAAATTTTTTATTTGTTATATTACGAATTCTAAGTATTTAATGGTTTTATATATGTTATGTTTGTTATTTTATTATTACCTGGTAAAATACAACAAGGGAGGTAACTGTTACATTGTAAAGAAACAACAACAACAACTTGGAAGTTGGCCGTAAAAAAAGAGAAGTTTATTGGTTTGTTTAATAATATAATTATAATACTTGCACCTGTGTATGTTTTGTTATTTGTTTGAACCCATTGAACTTGTTTTTGTGTAAATATTAAGGATAACAATCGAATATAACTGTTTTATTTATGCAACAAAATTTTACGATTTGTACCAAACTTCATTCATACCAAATTTCATTTATTTTACATAATTTCTTGAAAATAAAATTGATACAGATAGTCGTACCTATTGATTGAAATTTTGTATATTTTATAGATTACACAGTCACTAATTAACTATGAGTGAAGACCTGTATGAGTATGATTCTGAAGGAACTGATGGCAGTGATGCAGTTATAGAGGTACAGACACTGGCAAGGAAGGGGAAAGCAAGGATTATTTGAGAAAATCGTTTTATAAATAGTTTAACAATTTGTATAAGTGCTATGTTTTAAAAGCAATACAATTTATGTTATATATATTTTTGGAAGGTATAATTATTTTATATTCTTTAAAAGATATAAGATTATTAATTTAATTAAATGAGCAAATAAGATATTGATTTGATCATAACATTAATAAATAAATATGGTATATTTTCAATGAAAGGAAATTATTTAACGCATTGACTTGTTTGTGTTTGACATGAAACAATAACTTGTTTGTATATTAAATAAAATATACACATTTTCTCTCTGTGGCACTTGTGCTTGGGGATGTTTTTCTTTGGGAGGCTCTCCTTTTTCCTAGACGCACAGGACTGTCAAAAATTTTGTTTGAGCTTGATGATGACGTCTTAAGTGAATATTGAAAGATAACACATTATAATGCCATTTTAATCAGGTGACCAAACTTTGTGGCACTTGATTTGTAGAATGCATGGTTCGTCTGACAGCACTTCTATTTGTACATGTACATATTTTTTCAAAACAGATTTAATCGCACCAAATTCATGAAACCATATTTATTAATTACCAACTTGCTCTACTTTACGGATAAACGATTTGTACAACCGCTAAATTCGACGATGCCTATGAAGAAGCATTTTTCTAGAAATAAGAACAGTTTTTTTTAAATTCAATGTCCGAAAATATATGGGCACCGACTTGAATTGACAGTTGCAATATGTTTCTTTAAAATTAGTATGTCGCAAAGTCGCAATTACAATCAAGGCAAAAGTTTAATCAAGAAAATGAAACATAAACTAAAGCAAGTATGCATGTAAAACAAAATATTGTACAACACAAAAATATCTTACCGAACTCATGTTGACTTTCTTTGTTTACGAGGAATTTGCCGACTTTGATTACAAAATTAACGGCTTTTAATTTAAAAAAAGAGGTATCTACTCAAGGAAACATATTGCAACTAACGAACAATTCATATGCGATAATTGGCGATAATTTTGCCGTCTTTGATTATAAAATTAACGGCTTTTAATTCAAAAACTGAAATATCTACTCAAGGAAAATATTGCAGCTAACGAACAATTTTTGCCGACTTTGATTATAAAATTAACGACTTTTAATTAGACTAAACTTTAAAACCAGAATTAATATGAATATTAAATATATATGATAATAAAAATATCAGCATAACTATTCAATGATAGTACAAGATATTGTATGGCCTTTCTGGTAAAATGAGGCCTTTTTGGTTCACTTATGCGGCCTTTTTGGGAAGGCCTTTTTGGTAAGGCCTTTTTGGTAAACGGCCTTTCTGGTACTATACCGGAAATTGTGTTGTTTGCCCTACGTCATCAATATATGCGTACTTCACGAAAGAAGCCGAGGAACATCGGAGATCGCGAAAACGTACGGAAATTGCAAAAATGTAAACATTTCTTCAAATTATGATATGGTTATATCTTCCATAACTCTTGACAACGTTGCACCTTAGCTGTGGTATTATCATTTTTATACAAGAGTAACTGAAATGCGTTAAAAAATAGACCAGTTTTTATGCATTATAATTGGATTTGCCACCTTATATGAGGCTTTAAGGTTTTGCGCGACAAATATACACATGTGTAAATGATGGATGTAATGAATTTAATTATGAAATTTTACATAAAATTTGGAGGATGAAACCATAAACATAGTACAATAGTAAAAATGACTTATACAGCGTTGTGTTAGACAAACAAGTACGCTAAAGAATATATTAAATTTAAATATTAGGTAGTACAAACATTTGCGTTGATTTTATGCATCTATAATATTAGATTAATTTCACAAAAATGAGGACGAAAAACATAAACAAAATACAGTTATCAGAACGTTATACAAGAGGAGTTGATAGATTAATTAATGTTTGAAAAACTATGTCCAGGATGAGTTATGTTGGATCATGTGTTAGGGCTCTACATCTATACTTGCTCAGGTTTTTCATTTGCTTTTTGTTTGACATACCCATTAATTCAACAATTTTGAACATACTTGGTTTTTATAGTAGTATGCTTTGATACACTCTTTTCGCAGTGATTTGAAGGCTGGGTATGTCATAATGAAATGGAACTCGTCTTCAATATCTCTGACATGACATTTTGTGCATAAGCGCTGATATCTTTCTATATGGTCATGTCTATCTTTTTCAATGGCTAATTTATGGGACGAAAGTCGTAATTTTGAGAGGCAAATTCGCAATTTCTTTGGCAAATAATCAAGATAAAGCTCGAATTCCAACGTGCATTCAAATAATGTGTAGGTCATTAAAGAGCTGCTAGTATTAATTGCGTTGTACCAAGATTGTTTAAAAACATCTACAACAGTGGACTTAAAAACGATATGGAAGGTATCGAGATTGACAGAAGAGGGATTGAGCCAAACGTATGAAAACCCAAAAGAATCCAGTAATATATTTACATTTAAGGCCCATTTACTTTTACAAGTTTTTTTATTTGATTAGTTTACATCAGACCTTTATTATACGAACGTTTCTGTTTATGTAGAGTGGATACCTTTCTAGTTCCCCATATACTCCCATATTGCTGCTAGAAGATTTGATACCTAGGAGCATTTTACAATATGTTAGATGTATTCTTTCTAAATCAATAAACTTGTCAAAACCCCAAATTTCGAACCCATAATTCAAAGTTGCACCGACGAACGCGTCTAAAAGTTGGCAAGCAATTCTTGTTCTTATATCTAGATTTTTTTTTATTATGCATTTAACATTTAGGGCTTTAAGACCTTTTCCAGCGAGATACTCAGCGTTAATGGTAAACGAACCCGTGTAATTAAATACTGTTCCTTAATAGTTGAAGTCATCTATTATTCCTATTTTTTTCACCTTTAAATGACCACTTTTCATTATAAAAAGATGGTCTTCGTCTTCTAAAAACCATTATCTTAGTTTTACTTATATTTACTTCAAGACTCCAGAGATCACAATATTCACTTCAGTGATTAATACTTTGTTGTCGGTTAGTTACAGACTTGCCGAATATATCATATCATCAGCAAAAAGCATAAGTATGAATATCAAGTCATCATATGACAGTCCAGAATTGATTTCTTTTTCTAAAAATAGTTCAAGGTCATCTAAAAATAAAGAACATAGTATGGGCGATAATACCTCTCCCTGCTTGAGTTCAATCGCACAATAAAAGAAATCCGAGTATGAATTACACTTTTTTTACGCAGCATTTAACTTGGGAATACATGTCTTTCATGAGTGTTTAGCATTTACCGCTAATACCTGCGTTATAAAGCTTATACCATAGTCCATTTAGATTGACGGAATCGAATACATGTTTCATATCGACAAAACAACAATGCAATCGTCCGTTAGTATTCACGATATTTTGAACAATAGTATTAAGTACAAATATTGCGTCACTAGTTGAACGGTCTTTTCAGAAGCCGAATTATGCGTTACTTAAAATGTCAGTACTTTCAATCCAATTATTTAATCGACTATTAAGAATGTTCGTAAAAAGTTTAGACAGACAGCTCACCAGAGTAGTGCCCCTATAATTACGCACGTCGTCCAGTCATTCTTCTTAAAAACAGACACAATGAAACATTTGGACCAATCTGTAGGGAAATGACCTGAATTCAATAAAGCATCAAATATCTTTTACAGATATTGTGATAGTATATCAAAGCTATCGATGAAATATTCATTTATCAAATATTCAACGCCACACGATTTATTGCGTTTGAGCCGATGAACTGCATTCTCTACTTCTTCTATAGTAATTGGACAGTCTAGCTCTTCAAATCTGCCGTTATCAGTGTTAAAATTATAAAACTTGCAAAATTGTTCCGCTTGGGTATCATTTACGCTTTTTTAATCGTTGTGGAAAGATGAAAAATACTCATAAAAATCATCAACGGACAATAAATCACTAATGCTGTTTTTATTTTTGCTAAAAGCTTCCAAACATCTCTAGGCTTCGAGTGTCTAAGACTTACGATTTCTTTTAATCTTTTGTTTTTATATTTTTGACGCTTCAATTTAACAGTACGTTTGTATATTGTTTTCTTATTTATCATAATCAGTCTATCGCTATCTGATCTGCTTTTATTGTATTCCGCTAGAGCTTTGAAATATGCGGATTTGGCGAGGCGACACTCGTTATCAAACCAGTCTACTCCTTTAAAGGTCGTATTTTTAGAAGAAGATTGTCCACTTTTAACTGTCTTAGCAAATAAAGCCTAACCAGATTCGCTGAGTACTTTTGAGAATCTCGCCACGCAATAATCAATACTGTCAACATATCATCGATAATACTGTTTAACATATGTAAATATGAGATTATTTTTGTCGAAATTCGTCAAGATTCTGATCCAACCAGATAATGCGTGTTGTACTAGATTCATTTACACTTCTCGATATTGCAGTATTACACTTTATATTAAATAGTATTTGACAATGATCTGACCATACTGAGTAAGAGTCAACATTAAAACGTGTTATAAGAATAAAGTTTTCTTCACGTAGTGACAAGTAATCAATGACACTTGAACCACGTGAATTCATGAACGTAAAAGCTCCTCAACCATCATTGTTTAATCTACCGTTAGCTATCCTAAATGAGAGCGATATGCACATGTCAAGAAGCTTCTTACCAAAACAATTAGTATGCGAATCCACTGAATTTCGTGGAAGTTGAGAGTCACCTGCGTACGACTGGTCATTTAAGGGATTAACTGTGCTGTCACAAACAATAAAACCTCGCTTATTTCCTACTCGAGCGTTCCAATCGCCCGCTAAAAAAACTGTGCAAGTTGTATGAAATAGATTAATATCATTTTGTTAGATATCAAATAAATTGACATTGCAAATATTATTCATAGAGGATTGCTCAGGCCAGATGTACACACTAGCCAGGAAAATATCGTCCGTTAAATTAAAAAATACCTTATCTAATTTAAGCCACAACATGATAACTTTTAACAATAGAAATATCTTTCGCAAAGGATTGCTTAACATAAATTGCTATTCCGCCACTAAATCGTTTTGATTTTTTGTTCTGAAATTTCCTGTTAAAATGGTAATATTTATAGCCATTAATGTCATAGCAAGAAGAGTTATTTGCCCATGTTTCAAACAATAAAATAATATCACACTTACTAATAAAGTTTACAAAGTCATCATCACTAAGTTTAATATCTGTAAGTCCTTGAACGTTCCAATAGAGAAATTTTATTTCAGCCTCCGGAAGTCCCTACTTGCTGCTACCGCTGCTGTTATTGGTTGTTGCGCTCTCAGGCCGCACCAGAACACCGTCTATGTACAGTTTGTCGTAGCTGAGCTGAGCCAAGCCCTCTTGCCATCAGCGCTTGCTTTCCAGAAGGCAGGCATCAAGCTTCAGTGTCGGTCGGCAACGTCCTTTGGGAACTGTTCACTCACATAGTAATTAGTTCCCCTAAGGTTCCGGCTAGATTTTTGCACCGTTTCTCTGTCCTTGAATAGTGAGAATTTGGCGACAATTGAACGTGGATATGGTTGGTTCCCTCTTTGCCTTGTGCCAACACGATGTACTCGCTCAAAGATTTTACTCTTAACGGCTCCTGAGAAATGTTCAAGCTTTCAGTCATAAAAGAACAAAGTATTCGTTCAGTATCGTCGGGTTATTCAGACGGACTTGCACTAATGCCGCTGATTATTAAATTGCTCCGCATTTATTGCGCCTGCATGTCATTTAAGGACTGTGTTAATTTAGATTGTTCTGGTTGTAATTTTGAAATGGCGCTCTGTGATTCTGCCACTGCGAGCTCAAGCAACGAAACGTTTTCAATGATCTTATGCAGCTTTTCAGTCTGAATTATGTTGTTGTCCTGTGCAACATTCCAAAGTTTGCACAGTTCTGACTATACACCATTTTTTAATCTCAAGTTTCTCTAATGTTTCTAACTTTTTGTTTATACCCGCAAATTAAATGTTCATCGCCTTTTCCATGGATATTAGGAAACTCATTATTTCCGAGTTAGAGAATTGACTGACTTGTGATATGATGCGTTCCTCGGCCCCATTTCTGGCCTCTCCTTCACTTGGTGCGAACACTGAATTATCCATTACGGAGTCACTGAATATCACGGAATGAGCACCATGAATAGCGTCACTCACACTGCAATTAAAACTGCCTATTTCACTCACAGCACTCTTTGTTGACTCATTCGACCCACCAGAACAGCTACACTTGTTTTGGCAGCTTTTTTTGTCCATGTTTTGGTCCATTAATACTACTTGAGTTGTTACTACTGCTTTTACGTTTTTGTGCTTTTCCCATGGACGGGTCGGTAAATTTAGTTGATAATTGCAATACGCTTGTTGGATTCGAAAGGTTTCACTGATTGTTTGTGCTCACCTATGAACTTGTAAAAATTTAACTATCAATCATTGCCGCGTCTTTAAAATGGGAGGGGTAATCGGTCAGTAAATAACTCGTTTTTATAACCAAAAAACTCAAGTAATTATTTTTTCACGACCAACAAACAACACTCTGTAGAAATGTTTTACTTTAGACCCACATATTTTGCACAACTACGAACAATTTGTGTTATTATTTCAAATTTTCACGGATTCAAGATTGTCAATATACACTCCGTGAAATTTTATTTGAAAAATTTAGACCGCTTGAAAAAACGATGCGCGCCAACTATTGATCACGTGACCTAATAACAAACCATATCTACTAGTCGAGTGATCCAGTGTTGTTTTTGACACCTTATCAGCGATTCATCGGCAAATTATTGATTTTATCGGGCATTCACACCATGGTGTTTTTATGGGTATCCAGTGAAAGGCGCCCCATCGGATAGGTGCCCCCCGGAGAGGTGCCCCCTTATTTAAAAGGGGGCGGAGAGGTACCCTCCCATCAAATCTAGAGGGGCGGATAAGTGCACCCCCATGTCAGAATAAAGTCGGCGGATATCTGACCCCTCACAATAATTCTAGGGGCGGATAAGTGCCCCCCTGTGTCAGCTTCAAGAACCATAAAACGTCGGGCATCATCATCACACCTTTTTACCGTAAACAGTTACTAAAACAACAATTGTTTCAAGTGAGAAGTTCAATGCAAATGGTGAGCAATCAATTACTTACGGCAAGTACTATACCTCCTGAGGCTTAAAAACCTGTCAAAACACCACTTTTGTATATCAAAAAATTGAGCGCTAACCGATACACATTGATGTTTCACATAAATTTACTTTCGTTTTTGACCGATTTTCAGAAAATAAATTGTATATATTGTATCAATCTAAATTATGAGTTATTTTATGCTTGATTGAATAAAAACAGTGTTCGATGCGCCGCACATCGCGTTGAACGATTAGGCATGCCTCTGTCCCAAATTAAACTCAAATAGAGGGATGCCCCGGATTTCATGTTATGGATTCATCCGCATAGTGCACATGTCTGTTTACTTCCGGAAAATGGAACACATGTATAATCAATATTTTCCAGAAATAATGACGTTTTGTAAGTAATAAACGGATTAATGACTACAGTAAAGGTGGTATGATTGATCGTTTTAGGGGCCCCGCGTTTTGTTCAAATGTTCCGTCATTAGTATGCGCCCGGTAGGGTGGTATATTGTCGTTGAACTGTCTGTCAGTTGTTTACACTGTAATTGCAGGTAATTCGTTACTAAGTAAACTCGCACGGTGGTCAACTCGTACCTAAGTCAACTCGTACCTTATTCAATTTATTGATGTATTAATGGGTTCTAGATGAGTAATGTATGCATACATACAAATGGGAAACACTTTTAAGATTTGAGTTCAATAGTCAATACTTTTTATTGCAATATTTTCACAAAATAACACATTTTTTTACCATAAATTAGCAACCACCGCACCTACCTAATTCAGGGGAGATAAGTTATTTGTATATTCACGAAAACCGACCCCACTGTAGGTTGCCAAAATACGCGTCAATTACTCGTTGATAACGTATTTTTAGCAAATAAAAAGTACATGGATTTAATAGAACTATGAATAAACTTGAAGAATTTGACCAACATATTTCGCGATCGCGTTGATTTCTTTGCCAATTTTTATGGTAAGTTTTCATTTGAAATTTTTTATTTGTTATATTACGAATTCTAAGTATTTAATGGTTTTATATATGTTATGTTTGTTATTTTATTATTACCTGGTAAAATACAACAAGGGAGGTAACTGTTACATTGTAAAGAAACAACAACAACAACTTGGAAGTTGGCCGTAAAAAAAGAGAAGTTTATTGGTTTGTTTAATAATATAATTATAATACTTGCACCTGTGTATGTTTTGTTATTTGTTTGAACCCATTGAACTTGTTTTTGTGTAAATATTAAGGATAACAATCGAATATAACTGTTTTATTTATGCAACAAAATTTTACGATTTGTACCAAACTTCATTCATACCAAATTTCATTTATTTTACATAATTTCTTGAAAATAAAATTGATACAGATAGTCGTACCTATTGATTGAAATTTTGTATATTTTATAGATTACACAGTCACTAATTAACTATGAGTGAAGACCTGTATGAGTATGATTCTGAAGGAACTGATGGCAGTGATGCAGTTATAGAGGTACAGACACTGGCAAGGAAGGGGAAAGCAAGGATTATTTGAGAAAATCGTTTTATAAATAGTTTAACAATTTGTATAAGTGCTATGTTTTAAAAGCAATACAATTTATGTTATATATATTTTTGGAAGGTATAATTATTTTATATTCTTTAAAAGATATAAGATTATTAATTTAATTAAATGAGCAAATAAGATATTGATTTGATCATAACATTAATAAATAAATATGGTATATTTTCAATGAAAGGAAATTATTTAACGCATTGACTTGTTTGTGTTTGACATGAAACAATAACTTGTTTGTATATTAAATAAAATATACACATTTTCATACGGTTTAAAGTAACTATATACAATGTACAACTAATAACTATAAATAAATGCATGTGTTTTAATACATTTATTACAATGTTATAATTCTATTTTTAAATAAAGATTTCAGATTCGGACGAATCTTTGCCGCCATCTGACAAAGAAACACACTCACCTCTGTAGGAATGTGGTCAGGAAGCCAGTCACCATTAGGATATTTTGTAAGTCATGGTGAAGGTAAACATGTTAAAATGTGTCAAGTGATTTTTTAACAGGACTACATTTTTATGCCCCCAAAGGTGGGCATCTAGTGATTGCATTTCCGTCTGTACGTCATACTTTTTTAAATGTCTGTGCTTTGAGGTTTTATTTTACTTTTTACATAGAATGTCAATGAAGAAGGAGTAGCAGATTGCAGATTGTAAGTCATCATCCAAGTTATAAGACTACATCAATGTTCACTTCATTTTCATCAACACACAGCATAACATCGGTATTGTGGTCTCATTGGAGCAATTAAGCACTGAAATGGATAAACATTTTTCACATTCACATGATATAAATGCCTCTTTCATTCTTTCTAACTATCATCAACAAACGTTAAACTAACTGTTCAATTTGTTAACTAATGCAAAATAAGGTTATGGTTGTTTTTCAATGTCATTGTTTGCAAATACATGTATTTGGTAATCATATAGTATTGCTTATACATATTTCATCTCTATCATTATCCCCATGTTTTTTGGAGAACTAGAACCTTGAAACTTACATAAATGGTAGCTATGAGCATATGTGTGACAGTGACAGAATTTTGATCTGACCCCTGGGTCAAAAGTTATGGGAGTTGGGGTGGGGCCGGGTAAGAGATTTTCACTCATTTTTTTATGTTATTTTACATGAACTTCTTCACTTCTGCACCGATTTCCTTCAAATTGATACTGAGGCTCTCTTAAGACAATACGGTCAATCTCAACTATGCAGGGCCCCATTACCAACCCTGGGGCGCCCCGCCCACATAGGCCACGCTCACTCAAAATTGCCTTTTTCTATAATTTCTTCATTTCTACACCGATTCACTTCTAATTGATACTGAACTTCTCTTATGACAATACAGTCAATCTCAACTATGCATGGCCCCATTACCAACCCTGGGGCACCCCTGGGTCAAACATGCGGCGTGGGGATACGCGTCGGCCTCTGCCGCGCCATTTATAGTTACATTTAAATTGTATTTAAATGAATCGAAACGTATTGAATGTTTATTTCATTTTCAATATTTGTCATCATAATTAATGCAGCAGTACTGTGGGATGAAGTAAAACCATGTATTATTTAATTTTTATCTCTATTTCAGGATTATTATTTTTATATTCCATCCTATGGAGATCGGAGACTAAGAAAACAGTGTAGACAAATGAGGTATTATTGATATATTTATTGTATTTTATTTACTTTAGTATTTTCACAGTCCCAATTTTCGAATTATGTACACAATGTTATTATTTAAACAAAAAATTATATGAGCCTCAATCTGGGAAAATGAGCTTTATGCATGTGCAAAAAGTGTCCTCCCAGATAAGCCTGTGCATAAAGTGTCCTCCCAGATTAACCTGTGCATAGTGTCCTCCCAGATTATCATGTGCATAAAGTGTCCTCCCAGATTAGCCTGTGGAGTCCACAAAGGCTCATCAGGCACGACAATGTCTACCAAAACTGGACTTTTGTTAAGGGGAGAGATCTTAAAACGAAAAATACAATCAAAGCCGAAAGCGTCTTCCCTGATTAGCATGTGCTATTTATTGTACATATATAACCCTTTGAAAAAATGGTTTGTCATAAAATGTCATATAAATAAACTTTCATGTCATGAAATTTCATTGTGCAGGTATAATAAATTAAATACTCATAACACAATTATGCACTTTAAATTAATATATTATTACATTATATTTTCTTAATGAGGTATTTTTTTGCAAAAGAGACACAGTATTTTTTATTATTATCATAAAAAAATGTGCATTTCAATTCATTACAGCGTGCAATCCAGGAGGGGGAAATTCGTATACAGCACTGTTGCAGCCAACCGGGTTTCATTCTCAGTGTGAAATGTTTAATATACGTAAAATATGTTAATGCAATCTTTAATTCTGTCATATAAACAAATATATAGTACTTTTTAAAGTGGGTTTAGATTTTCTTTCAAAAATGTATATCCATTTATTACCTCCCCTGAATTTTGCAATTTTTATTCTATATTTAAACATTTACTCTTTTACATATAGGGTACAAAGTGTATATTTTCTGATAAGTATTTACTAATTATTTAAGAAAATGTATAATTTGCCATTGATTATGGTGACATTAAAAATATGTGGTGGTTGCTACATAAATACACCATAGGCACAATTATAACGGACAAACATTTATATAGGTAACAGATGAATTCATGCTTTTTATGTTTATTTCAATATTAAAAAAATATGTATTTTAACAAATATTTTTATTCACATGGTTTTAATTACAATATATACACACATTATCAAAGCTTAACAATATGTAAACAACAAGACATACAATGCTGTCCGGTAATCTTGTGCAGTTAAGGATCAATTGGTTTAAAAACATGTTCTTTTATAAATTGACAGCATAATATCTAAATTTATTATGAAAATAAAAAGTTCATGTGCTTATTAACAAAAAAATATCTGAATAATTCAGTGAAGAACTGTCCGATTTGATTTCAAAACAAACATGACCCACCTTTTTTTCAAACTATCACAGGGTTTCCCCCCCCCCAAGTCGTTTCCTCCCCCAGACGTTTCCCCCCCCCCCCTCCAAGACGTTTCCTCCCCAGACGTTTCCCCCCCATTTTAGTTTTAGTACAGACGTTTCCCCCCAATAAATTTATCATTGTTTGGTTGAAGTATATTCTTGATTTATTATCAAAATGATTATTTTGTTTATGAAGTATTTAATTAACTTTATCTATAAAGCAGCTTGTTTATTTTTTTTTGGTTTTATAAATCTTTTTTTTGGGTTTAACTGTGAATGGAATGCATGTAAATCCAAAAAATAGGGTCAATTGGTGAATTGAAAAATGGTTAAATCACATTATTATTAATTTCAAAGCTGTTTTCCTTGTAACAGTTACATATGATAAATAAATAAAATATATAACTGTCAACAATTTTATATTTTTCATGCATTCATATGTATATAATCAAATTATCGACAGATTATTTTTTTGCGAACTATTTTAATCGAAATTAGCATACACAAGCTGACATTTAATCTTAAAATGAACATAGTTTTATTAAATTTATCATCGATTAGAGCTCAACACTTAACTCTACGTTTAACTTATTAATCTGCCCTGCCTATTCTGTTTTAACCTATAGTTAAGGACAGAATACAAACTGACGAACATTCAAACATTCATTGAATACAGATGATTACATGAAGATATATGAAAGATTCATTTGTATAAACAAATGATTAAGATATCAATGTAACATATATTTTGAATCCGCCCCTGTTAAATACAACAGATGCATCTATGACTACCATATATAAAACTATTAATTAAATCAAATCAAATCAATTCATTAATAATAATTAATGCAGTGATAAACTATTTAAAACTGTTTTTTTTTGCATGATAATGTGCTAATCTCATCTTATCCCCCTTGTTAAATACAACAGATGCATCTATGACTACCATATATAAAACTATTAATTAAGTCAAATCAAATCAATTCATTAATAATAATTAATACAGTGATAAACTATTTTCAATTTTTTTTATTTTTGCATGATAACGTGCTAATCTCATCTTATCCCTCTTTAAAGATGCCACTTAATCTCATCAATTCTGATTAAAGGGCCTGTATATTGCACCCGTTATAATCTAGCAGCTGTTATCTTGTGTAATACACTTGCTAATCTAATCAACGCTTGTATATTGCACCATAAGTGCCTAATATCTTGTATAATGGTAGGTGTGTGTTGTAATATACTATTATCGAAATAATTAAAAGCTTTCACATTTTTTTGCTTACAAATAAAATTAGATTTCAATTTATTTTTGCAAACACCCCTTAGTGTCAAACTTTTTATTATATGATAATCTTGATGACAGACTGAATGATCAATCAATATGTAAAATATTCCAACGAAAACTTTAATGTAGGAAGTGATATATAGACATCAAAATGAAATTCAAAAACTGGGGCTTGGTCAACTGTTTTAGAATACATAGGTATAATTGTATTTGTTTGTAGCAAAATGAATTCATTAATTCAATAATTATAATTGTTTACTCTGTAACATACTATTCCACTTAAAATGATCATCAAAGAACATCAAAGGTGTGCTTTTACTCAATTCATTAATACAATAGTTATACTTGTTTAATTTGTAACATACTATTCCATTTAAAATGACCATCAAAGAACGTCAAAGCTGTGCTTTTACTCAATTTTTCAATGAGCTCAATTAATGCAAGAACAATTTCAGGCACTTATAAAAACAATTATAATTAGATCTATTAAATTGGTAAAATTAGTTAGAGGCTTCACTAAACAACCATATAAAATCATTAATTAATATTTTAATCAGTCAGGACTCCACTTACATCAATTTTTTTACTCTTAAAATGCACTCAATTTTAATACTAATCGATAAAGTGATTTGTTTTCACTTTATTACAATTAACTACTGCTAATATACATTTACATATTATGCAGACGTTGCAGGATTGGGGGTGAAACGTCTAGGGAGGAAACCTCTGGGCAGGAAACGTCTTGGGGGGGGGGGGGAACGTCTGTCACCCCTATCACAGTGTCCGGTAATCTTGCACACTTGGTATAATGACCCCATTTAGGCAAAATATAGTGTCCAATTAGGGGCAAAAAACATTCCAGATTTTTTTAAAATCATTTTGTAAAACCATTCAAATATAATGTGGATTTTTCGGTTTCTTTGATGATACAAGATTACAAGAAACTTTATTTAAAGTCGTTGTTATGTCCCCCACTACTATAGTGGGGGACATATTGTTTTTGCCCTGTCTGTTGGTTGGTCTGTCTGTCTGTCTGTCTGTTTGCGCCAACTTTAACATTTTGCAATAACTTTTGCTATATTGAAGATAGAAACTTCATATTTGGCATGCATGTGTATCTCATGAAGCTGCACATTTCGAGTGGTGAAAGGTCAAGGTCAAGGTCATTCTTCAAGGTCAGAGGTCAAATATATGTGGCCAAAATCGCTCATTTTATGAATACTTTTGCAATATTGAAGATAGCAGCTTGATATTTGGCGTGCATGTGTATCTCATGAAGCTGCAAATTTTGAGTGGTGAAAGGTCAAGGTCATCCTTCAAGGTCAGAGGTCAAATATATGTGGCCCAAATCGCTTATTTTATTAATACTTTTGCGATATTGAAGATAGCAACTTGATATTTGGCATGCATGTCTATCTCATAGAGCTGCACATTTTGAGTGGTGAAAGGTCAAGGTCATTCTTCAAGGTCAGAGGTCAAATATATGTGGCCCAAATCGCTTATTTTATGAATACTTTTGCGATATTGAAGATAGCAACTTGATATTTGGCATGCATGTGTATCTCATGGAGCTGCACATTTTGAGTGGTGAAAGGTCAAGGTCAAGGTCATCCTTCAAGGTCAAAAATAAGGGTCAAAATTGCGCATGTAATGTCACTTCTGCAATATTGAAGCTAGCAATTTTATATTTGAAATGCGTGTGTATCTCAAGGAGCTGCACATTTCGAGTGGTGAAGGGTCAAGGTCATCCTACAAGGTCAAACATTATATAGGGGGACATTGTGTTTCACAAACACATCTTGTTTACAAACAGTTTACATTAGCTATGAAATCTATTTTCCGACAAAAACAAAGTCTTAACAACAAGATAAACAAACACCTAGATAAAAAGAAATGCAGATTATCACATATAATTTATAGACATATAAAAATGATTGCTAAAAACAAAATCTTTATTAAAAGTAATTGATCAGAGTATATAAAAAGATTTATAAGACTTTATAAATATATACATGAGCATATATATTCACAGACATGCAGAATAAAAACACATGGAAATTCATTGTCAGTTTTGCAGGACAATACTGGATGTATAGTGATATACACCAGAGTTGATCTGTTAAAAACGTCAATAAGAGAGAAACTATTTTAAGAAACTGAACCGGAAAAAAAGGTGCAAAAACCTACAGTTAAACTATTTATAAAAATACCTTTATCCCAGGTCTGTGGTAACTGACTGACAATGCATTCATGCGGACAAGCAATGTTTACAATGAAAAAGAAAATCAAAGCATATGATAATAGCATGCATGGGCTGCAACATAAAGGAGCAAAGTGAGCATTGACAAAGCATTAAGAACAAAGGGAGCATTTACAACTGGGACCACACCAAGTCCTGATCAGTCTCACAAACTCTTTGTAGTTTTCCGCGCAGCGGATAGTGTTTGGGAGGCTGTTCCAAACCTGGGCGTCCTCGAAACTGAAGCTTTTCCTGCCGTATGATTCTGTTCTGATATGGGGGACTTCAGCTGTGTTACTGTATCGGAAAGAATATGATGTGTGTTTAATTTTCATGAGGTTGTGTAAGTATGGTGGAGATAATTTGAATATGATTTTATATGCTTCTAACGCTATAGTTCTTAATCTGCTTAGGTGTAAAATGGGCATGTTTGCCCTATCAAGCAAGGTTTTATAGCTGGAGGAGAAATCATTAAAAGTATTTCTTAAAGCCCTGTAATGAAGTTTCTCTAGATTATCAGAGTTTGTTTTGCAGCAGTAGTGCCAGACAAGCAGGAAAAAAATAAAGTTGGATCTGATAAATGACTTGTATATTAAGATTTTAATATCAGATGTAAGAAATTTGCTGAGTCTTAATAAAATGTTTAGTTGTTTCGCTGCCTTTTTACACATGTGCTGATTTGTTGGTCAAAATTTAATAAGAAGTCTATGTCATTGCCAAATAATTTAACTACATCTTCACATTTTATAGTGTTATCCCCAATACTGAATTCTTTTAAATGTTCATGAGTTTTTTACCAATAGAGATTGCTTGAGATTTATCTGGATTAGCCTGCATTTGGTTGAAATAAAACCATTGTATAAGTGGAGTGCTTTCTGATTCAATGACTGATTTGAGTGTTTTTGTGATTGAATGAGAGGGTATTATCATCTGCATAGTTGTTGAGTGTTGATTTGAGAACAAAATAGAATATATCATTCATGAATATGTTAAAGATTAGGGGCCCAAGTATAGTGGTGGTAGTGTCATTCTGTAGACTGTAGCAAAGAAACAATAAAAATATAAAATGATTGATATTTAGCGTGAAAAAAAACGATAGCAGGTTTAATTTAGCCACGATAATGCTTCCATAGTTTACAGAAAATATCAAAACTAGGCCTTTGCGCATGCGGAGACTTACCAAATGTGGTTTGACAAAACGGCGGGTAATGATGACAATGTCGTCTGATGCGATATATTTTCAATGGCCAAAACATACCATAACTGATCGGATATTGTGCAATGGAATGCTAAGTTTCACGTTGGATTAATGAATTCTTAATTTAAAGTATGAAAACGCTAAAGACTACAGGGAATTTGTGATTTATTTCGAATTTCCTCGAGTGATCCGAATCGACGCTGCCCTAATTCGACGCCTTTTTGTTTTGCCTCTGTTTGATACATAAGCGACATCCGTTGACGTCATACAATAGCACATGGTTCACTACGCACAATTTACTATAGTTGTTGTTTGTTATGTGGAAAATAGTGGGTTAAAAGGTAAGATATGGTTTGCAATTGATGGATTTTTATGCATTTTACTTAATGCAAAACTTTTGAACACTTTACACCCAATTGTCTTTGTAAATAAGACCGTAGGATAATGCATCGGTTTCGTCTGCAAAAGTTCACTATTTCATTAATAAGTCACGTGACTGCCATTTGACAAAACATCGTATAAATAGATTAATTTTCACTATGAAAAAGGTGTACGCGTAAACTTTGATTTGAAGTCCGGATGTGTTAGGTTATGCTGTTATACAACATTAATTACATCTAGCAAGTGTTTATGTTGGTTATTGCATATTACGTTTATGACTGATTTTCATTTACTTAATTATATTTGTAGGTGCCACAAAAGAAGTACAGGTTATATTCACTTACTTCCATAAAACAGCTTATGAAAAGTGGTTGCTGACAGGGGCCCCTATTAAAACCACTGCCATAAAGTATGGCATCCCAAAATTAAAAACCTTAATTGATTTAATTACTTACAGTTCAATATTGCTTTTACAGTGATACACTTTAAGTACAACAATGATGAGTTAATATTTCATGCATTCAGTCTCCACAGGAGTGATATTTACATTGAAATCAGGTTACCAATCAGATGCGTCGTTTTAGGGCACTCTCAACAAATATGGCCGCTATTACATAGACTTGTGTCATTTCGTTTTCTCCACAGGTGGTTAGCGTGTTGCTATGATATTAATTAGTGAAAACATCATTTTGAATGATAAATAATCATATTATAACGAAAAATTAACTTTTCTGAAAAAAGAATTCACTATCTAATATATTTGATTGTGATTTTTTTCATATAATTTAATTTTTCGTTATAATATGATTATTAATCACTCAAAATGATGTTTTCACTAATTAATATCATAGCCACACGCTAACCAACTGTGGTTTTCTCAACGAATTTTTGTTGATGACACACTCAATTGAATTTAAAATGTGTAAATAAAAGGTAAATGTGTAATGAAATAACAAAATTAATTACATAAATCTCTATATTGAGCAACAAAACTTCAAGAAACTGCTTGTATGTGTCAAAATTGGGCACTCGGGGATATCGTAAGTAGGTCAGTGTTTACGATACATGTACAATGTATAGGGATCACACAAACGGTGTTAAAATGTAATGATGGATTTTTATTTTGCATGAAATACCTACCTTTTAAATCCGTTAATTCTTAAAAATGTGAAATTCCATCTTTCATCACTTAAGTAAACCATTCGTCGTCTGCAAAATTCACAACTGCGGAGTGCGCAAGGTTACCGGACGCGCAATATTACCGGATTTAACTGTACATGTATTTAACTTTTTATGCCCCCGAAGGAGGGCATATAGTGATCGGACCGTCCGTCTTTCCGTCACACTTTGCGTTTAGGTTTCGCGTTTTGGTTTCGAAAAATGCTCATAACTTCTATGTCCCTTCACATAGCAACTTGATATTTGGCATGCATGTGTATCTCATGGGCTGCACATTTTGAGTGGTGATAGGTCAAGGTCAAAGGTAAAAAAACATGTATCAAAGCAGCGCAGTAGGGGGCATTGTGTTTCTGACAAACACATCTCTTGTTTTTATTTTATTTTTCACATTTTAATTTGAGATTTTATTTCAATATTTACACGATATTTATATTGTATTTTAACACATGTTTTCAAGCACAGGGCTTGTATTTTGTGCTCATCTTTTTAAGTAGGGCTGTTGCTGAGACTTCGCCCCGCCTGATAGCGAGTTAGTTGAAGATGGTGGCAAAGTAGTTGTTTTGGGTAATGCCTACAATGACAAAACATTTTCCCCCGTAACTGTTATGAGCATTTAAACCATTTAGGAATAGCAACACTGTGCGTTCATTAACAAATAGTTAGACATATATCATAATGTTAACGTGAGTACAAACGTATAGCTAAGAAACATGTGAACCGCGTATTTATGATGTACATACATGTACATACATGAATTTAAATAAGTTGTATGAAAAAAATATTAGTTTTACAATAATCAAATGTGCATTTTAGTAAATACTTTAAAAGCATTGTCCAACATTACTAAGATTAGACCATGCGTTAAGGTTCTACATTAATTAATTAAATATTAACCCAATTTATAAATTTTACACAGGAACTCTTCAATAACACAGAACAAGGTCAACAAACAGATGCAGTTGTCATGGATTTCTCCAAGGCTTTCGACAAGGTCGATCACATTACTAATGTGATCGACCTTGTCGAAAGCCTTGGAGAAACCTAATTTAGGTTAAATTATAAACTCCAAAGCCTTGGAGTCGACCCCTTAAACCATCGACTGGGTAAAATCTTTCCTCTCAAACCTCTCGCAGAAAGTCGTCGTTGAAGGTCACTTCTCCAATGAACTACCAGTTCTCTCTGGAGTTCCCCAGGGGTCTGTCCTCGGGCCATGTCTATTTTAGCCTATATAAATGACTTACCCGACTCCGTCAAATGCACTGTAAGGATGTTCGCAGATGATACTATCGTTTACCTTACCATAAATTTAAATCTGGCTGCCTATCCCTACAACCTCAACCATTTAGAAACCTGGGAAAAAACTTGGTCAATGAGGTTTAACCCGGACAAATGTGAAATTCTCAGAATTACCATGAAAAAGAACTCTATCATCTTCCCCTACAAACTTCACAACACAGGGTTAAACACACTGAAAAATATTTAGGCGTCACCATCTCCAAAGATCTAAACTGGTAAAAACACATAGATAGTATTACTTAAAAAGCATCCTCCACACTTCGATTCATCCAACGCAATGTCAAAACTAACAACCAAATGGTTAAAACTGCGGCATACAATACTTACGTCCGCCGTCAACTTGAGTATTGCGCTAGCGTCTGGCATCCATGACAGAAAACCCTTACCAACAAATTAGAAGGGGTCCAAAGGTCAGCCACCAAATACGTCCTCAATGACAGTTACACCAGTAGTGTCACCCTCATGCTACAAACTTTAGAATGGAAAACTCTACTATACATAAGGTCATATAACTACCTGGTAATGTTCTACAAATTAAGGGTCCAAACAGTTGCAGTCGATCAATATCATCTAATCCCCACTACAAAAATGAACTATCTCATCCCTCAGTCCCATACTCAGTACCATTCTAACTATTACTTGCCTAGGACCATAAGACTCTGGAATACTAATCAATGTCAAATCTAGCCCAAGCCTTGATATCTTCACAGAGAGGCTGGCGGTGGTCAACATGTAACCTATCTGCTGTTCTATTTTTACTGTATAATACTGTATTTACCCTTTTACTTGTTAACTTTAATACTGTTATTTTGTTCTATTTAACAACTGTCTCTCTGACAGCGTCGCCCATTGATAATCGGCAATCGATTGTTGGGTCGTACACATGTAGCTGAAGATGTATTAAATTGTCTAGCATAAATAATTAAAATATTTTTAAAGTATTTTGTTTAAGACGCTATTTCTTTAGTTACCATCTATGAACAATTAAGTATATCATGAAATGCATGGTATTTACCGGTTTCGCATGTTCTGTGTTGCCATTTTCGGCAACTATCGCATTCAATAGCGTGCTGCCTTGGACCTACACTGCTTGAACACAATATACACGGGTAATCCATCACAAAAAAATAAGCATATGTTCATTTTTTGTGCATGTTGTCCGCAGCACAGATATGGGGCTAATGATGACCCATTCTGAACTTAATCCATTTATATACATAACTAAGAAACTTTGATCTATTATGAAATAACCGCATGAAACAAACATCACCTAATTTTCATTTTAATTTTCTTTAATTTAATTCAAACCTGAATATAATAGAAAAACGAATAAATTACAAGCTAAATTAAGAATCTTGGGCGGTATACAACACCGTTTACACAATTATCCGTGTTGTGACAAACATTTAAGTACAACTTTATTTGATTAATGTTTGGCCATTGTAATTATTGTTCGTTGTATATAACACCTTTCACACCTTTTACACACAGACATATAACCTGTGAAAAACACCGAAATCAAGTGTAAAAGAGACACTAATTGTGACAACTGTATATTCAGATAATTAAAAGAAGACAAAATATCTATGATTTAAACTTATGAACTACTTATCAAATACAGATCATATTATATCCTTAATCTATTTCTGAATAGTTTGGGGTGGGTGCGAGATGACTTCAAAAAGTGCGAGTTGACCAAAAAACGTGCGAGTTGACTTAGGTACGAGTTGACCGGCGCCCACGTCAGTCCATCTGTCAGTTAGTCTGTCCGTCCGTTCGAAAACTTTAACATTGCCCATAACTTTTGCAACATTGAAGATAGCAATTTGATATTTGGCGTGCATGTGTATCTCCTTGAGCTGCACACTTTGAGTGGTGAAAGGCCAAGGTCATCCTTCAATGTCAAATATATGGCTCCAAAGCGGCGCAGTAGAGGGCATCGTGTTTCTGACAAACACATCTTTTGTTTAATGGAATGTCTCGATTTGGACCTGCAAATTTCTGGCATGTATGGTGACTCTTTATCTAAGCTTTTCAAGTTAGAATTGATTACTTTTGGACTAATTTTGCTGGATTGCTATTCGTCTGCAGCAAGAAAACTTAATTATCGATCAAAAATTAAATTATTTACTTTTTAGCACCTGAACATGCACACTGCGTTTGTCTGCAAAACATGACATCCCCAATACATACAAACTATATTTCAGACATTTGCGTTACTCAAACATGAAAGACAAAACTGTTTATTGTGAATCGTGTAAATAAGTTGACATTTTGGACCATGGCTTTCATGAAAAAAAAACACTTCCAGTTTCCAGCTAGGTAGATTTTGTTTCACTATTTATGCACCAAGAGGATACTAATGTTATGATTACACTACGGTAGTATGTGGACAATTGTTATTGAATTTTCATACTCCAAAGTCTCTCACGCATACTTTTTGTTGATGAAAACATATATGCACATATAATATGAACATTTATTTTGTGCAGGATTCCGCGGAAGAAGAAACGCTGTAAGGGCTTTCATCAAACGCATCATCAAACTCTTGTTTGCCGCTATACGGATATGAACCCTTTCTGTAGTCCGCAGCTGCAAGAAATAATTAATTTGAATAAACTGTATATTTATAGGTCTTTGATATAACTCACTGCTTAACTAGAATGGCTTCTAACAGCAGTGATGAAGTCAGGTCGAATCAGGAATCAAAGGCGGATTTATGTGCACAATGCATGTGTAACAGTAAGGAGATACTTGCCGTTGTCTATTGTTTGGATTGTGATGATATGTTTTGTGAAGGCTGTGAAAACTGGCACAGGACATCAAAGTTAAGCAAGGAACATAGATTATCAAAAGTTGAAGAAGCGCCACCGTCAGATGTGGCTCAAATGATACAGAAACTCATCATCTGTCCGAATCATATATTCGAAAAAGTGATCTACTTTTGTGTGGAAGATGACAAACTGTGTTGTCATCACTGTGCCATCACCAACCACAGAAAGTGTGAGCACTTGTATACAATAGAAGAATGTGTGCAAAAGCAGTATGCACCAGAAAAAGTAACACCATCCTATACACAGTTCTCACACTATGATATTCTTAATGGAAAAAATGTTTATAAAGAAATAAAATCTCAAGTAAAGCTGGAAGAATTGAATGACTGTTGCAAACGTTTTTCTGCTGGATTAATTGCATTGGAGAATGAAATGGAAGACCTAATCACACATGAGGCCAGCTTTCAGGCTGAGGTGACCAGAAGTCATGACCAGGTCGAAGCATTTTTGAAGGATATGCATACTAAATTTGAATCTGTATTTAGCTCTCTCTCGATACAATTGAAGGACCAATGTCAAGCCAAAGTAGCTGAACTCATGCTATTAATTCAGAAAAAAGCAACTTGCAGTTAGATCCCTAGAAAGCCAAATAAGAAAATACCAAGACAACATGAGGAACATTAAAGAGCATGGCAAAGATCAACATATGTTCCTTCTTTGTCATGATATGAATACGATGTTGAAAGCTGTTCAAGATGATTCCAGGAAGCTTGTGGACAATAAGTCGATGTCAGTGGTAGGCATTGAAAAAAAAACTTCTACAGATGAAATTGTCGCAAGCATTCTTGATGCAATTGAAATTAAATTGATTCAATTTGATATAACAAAACAAACTAACAAGTGACAGTTTAAAATGTCGTGAACTTTATATAACTATATACTGGTTTGCTTTTTAACCTTTCATGCTTAAAAAATGATTAAAATGATATGTTTACGTCCCCCAGATTATACTAGGGTACATATTATTTTTGCCCTGTCTGTTTGTTGGTTTGCGTCAAACTTTAACATTTGCCATAGCTTTTGCAATTTTGAAGATAGCAACTTCACCTTTGGCATGCATGTGTAGCTCATGGAGCTGCACAGTTTTGAGTGGTGAAAGGTCATGGTCAACTTCAAGGTCAAAGGTCAAATATATGGGTGGACATAGTGTTTCACAAACACATCTTGTTTTTAACTGAAACAAATAGTTGCATATTTTTTTTTGACCCCTAAGGTGGGTATATAGTGATCGCATTTCCGTCTGTCTGTCCTTCACACTTAGCGTTTAGGTTTCAAAAAATGCTCATAACTTCTATGTCGCTTCAGATGTAACCTTCATATTTGGTATGCATGTGTAGATGGACATGGCCTTTCCATACGCATAAAAAATTTTGACATTGACCTTGAACTTGGGGTCCACGTTTAGGTTTCGAAATCTGCGTTTAAGTTTCAAAAAAGCGGCTTTTGGGGGCATATGTCATCCTATGGTGACAGCTCTTGTTTTAACTGTGAAAAATAGTTGCATCAATGTAAAGTTCTACAAAATTAAATGTATTATGGAATATTAAAACTGCCTTTCACAATAAACTATGCAGGGCCCCATTACCAACCCTGGGGCGCCCCGCCCACATAGGCCACGCTCACTCAAAATTGCCTTTTTCTATAATTTCTTCATTTCTACACCGATTCACTTCTAATTGATACTGAACTTCTCTTATGACAATACAGTCAATCTCAACTATGCATGGCCCCATTACCAACCCTGGGGCACCCCTGGGTCAAACATGCGGCGTGGGGATACGCGTCGGCCTCTGCCGCGCCATTTATAGTTACATTTAAATTGTATTTAAATGAATCGAAACGTATTGAATGTTTATTTCATTTTCAATATTTGTCATCATAATTAATGCAGCAGTACTGTGGGATGAAGTAAAACCATGTATTATTTAATTTTTATCTCTATTTCAGGATTATTATTTTTATATTCCATCCTATGGAGATCGGAGACTAAGAAAACAGTGTAGACAAATGAGGTATTATTGATATATTTATTGTATTTTATTTACATTAGTATTTTCACAGTCCCAATTTTCGAATTATGTACACAATGTTATTATTTAAACAAAAAATTATATGAGCCTCAATCTGGGAAAATGAGCTTTATGCATGTGCAAAAAGTGTCCTCCCAGATAAGCCTGTGCATAAAGTGTCCTCCCAGATTAACCTGTGCATAGTGTCCTCCCAGATTATCATGTGCATAAAGTGTCCTCCCAGATTAGCCTGTGGAGTCCACAAAGGCTCATCAGGCACGACAATGTCTACCAAAACTGGACTTTTGTTAAGGGGAGAGATCTTAAAACGAAAAATACAATCAAAGCCGAAAGCGTCTTCCCTGATTAGCATGTGCTATTTATTGTACATATATAACCCTTTGAAAAAATGGTTTGTCATAAAATGTCATATAAATAAACTTTCATGTCATGAAATTTCATTGTGCAGGTATAATAAATTAAATACTCAT
Organism: Dreissena polymorpha; assembly: GCF_020536995.1. Lineage (NCBI taxonomy): Eukaryota > Metazoa > Mollusca > Bivalvia > Myida > Dreissenidae > Dreissena > Dreissena polymorpha. The sequence goes on from NC_068358.1 coordinate 92,494,916, forward strand.
AACACAATTAGGCACTTTAAACTAATATATTATTACATTATATTTTCTTAATGAGGTATTTTTTTGCAAAAGAGACACAGTATTTTTTATTATTATCATAAAAAAATGTGCATTTCAATTCATTACAGCGTGCAATCCAGGAGGGGGAAATTCGTATACAGCACTGTTGCAGCCAACCGGGTTTCATTCTCAGTGTGAAATGTTTAATATACGTAAAATATGTTAATGCAATCTTTAATTCTGTCATATAAACAAATATATAGTACTTTTTAAAGTGGGTTTAGATTTTCTTTCAAAAATGTATATCCATTTATTACCTCCCCTGAATTTTGCAATTTTTATTCTATATTTAAACATTTACTCTTTTACATATAGGGTACAAAGTGTATATTTTCTGATAAGTATTCACTAATTATTTAAGAAAATGTATAATTTGCCATTGATTATGGTGACATTAAAAATATGTGGTGGTTGCTACATAAATACACCATAGGCACAATTATAACGGACAAAAATTTATATAGGTAACAGATGAATTCATGCTTTTTATGTTTATTTCAATATTAAAAAAATATGTATTTTAACAAATATTTTTATTCACATGGTTTTAATTACAATATATACACACATTATCAAAGCTTAACAATATGTAAACAACAAGACATACAATGCTGTCCGGTAATCTTGCGCAGTTAAGGATCAATTGGTTTAAAAACATGTTCTTTTATAAATTGACAGCATAATATCTAAATTTATTATGAAAATAAAAAGTTCATGTGCTTATTAACAAAAAAATATCTGAATAATTCAGTGAAGAACTGTCCGATTTGATTTCAAAACAAACATGACCCACCTTATTTTCAAACTATCACAGGGTTCCCCCCCCCCCAAGTCGTTTCCTCCCCCAGACGTTTCCCCCCCCCCCTCCAAGACGTTTCCTCCCCAGACGTTTCCCCCCCATTTTAGTTTTAGTACAGACGTTTCCCCCCAATAAATTTATCATTGTTTGGTTGAAGTATATTCTTGATTTATTATCAAAATGATTATTTTGTTTATGAAGTCTTTAATTAACTTTATCTATAAAGCAGCTTGTTTTTTTTTTTTTTGGTTTTATAAATCTTTTTTTTGGGTTTAACTGTGAATGGAATGCATGTAAATCCAAAAAATAGGGTCAATTGGTGAATTGAAAAATGGTTAAATCACATTATTATTAATTTCAAAGCTGTTTTCCTTGTAACAGTTAAATATGATAAATAAATAAAATATATAACTATCAACAATTTTATATTTTTCATGCATTCATATGTATATAATCAAATTATCGACAGATTATTTTTTTGCGAACTATTTTAATCGAAATTAGCATACACAAGCTGACATTTAATCTTAAAATGAACATAGTTTTATTAAATTTATCATCGATTAGAGCTCAACACTTAACTCTACGTTTAACTTATTAATCTGCCCTGCCTATTCTGTTTTAACCTATAGTTAAGGACAGAATACAAACTGACGAACATTCAAACATTCATTGAATACAGATGATTACATGAAGATATATGAAAGATTCATTTGTATAAACAAATGATTAAGATATCAATGTAACATATATTTTGAATCCGCCCCTGTTAAATACAACAGATGCATCTATGACTACCATATATAAAACTATTAATTAAATCAAATCAAATCAATTCATTAATAATAATTAATGCAGTGATAAACTATTTAAAACTGTTTTTTTTTGCATGATAATGTGCTAATCTCATCTTATCCCCCTTGTTAAATACAACAGATGCATCTATGACTACCATATATAAAACTATTAATTAAGTCAAATCAAATCAATTCATTAATAATAATTAATACAGTGATAAACTATTTTCAATTTTTTTTATTTTTGCATGATAACGTGCTAATCTCATCTTATCCCTCTTTAAAGATGTCACTTAATCTCATCAATTCTGATTAAAGGGCCTGTATATTGCACCCGTTATAATCTAGCAGCTGTTATCTTGTGTAATACACTTGCTAATCTAATCAACGCTTGTATATTGCACCATAAGTGCCTAATATCTTGTATAATGGTAGGTGTGTGTTGTAATATACTATTATCGAAATAATTAAAAGCTTTCACATTTTTTTGCTTACAAATAAAATTAGATTTCAATTTATTTTTGCAAACACCCCTTAGTGTCAAACTTTTTATTATATGATAATCTTGATGACAGACTGAATGATCAATCAATATGTAAAATATTCCAACGAAAACTTTAATGTAGGAAGTGATATATAGACATCAAAATGAAATTCAAAAACTGGGGCTTGGTCAACTGTTTTAGTATACATAGGTATAATTGTATTTGTTTGTAGCAAAATGAATTCATTAATTCAATAATTATAATTGTTTACTCTGTAACATACTATTCCACTTAAAATGATCATCAAAGAACATCAAAGGTGTGCTTTTACTCAATTCATTAATACAATAGTTATAATTGTTTAATTTGTAACATACTATTCCATTTAAAATGACCATCAAAGAACGTCAAAGCTGTGCTTTTACTCAATTTTTCAATGAGCTCAATTAATGCAAGAACAATTTCAGGCACTTATAAAAACAATTATAATTAGATCTATTAAATTGGTAAAATTAGTTAGAGGCTTCACTAAACAACCATATAAAATCATTAATTAATATTTTAATCAGTCAGGACTCCACTTACATCAATTTTTTTACTCTTAAAATGCACTCAATTTTAATACTAATCGATAAAGTGATTTGTTTTCACTTTATTACAATTAACTACTGCTAATATACATTAACATATTATGCAGACGTTGCAGGATTGGGGGTGAAACGTCTAGGGAGGAAACCTCTGGGCAGGAAACGTCTTGGGGGGGGGGGGGGAACGTCTGTCACCCCTATCACAGTGTCCGGTAATCTTGCACACTTGGTATAATGACCTCATTTAGGCAAAATATAGTGTCCAATTAGGGGCAAAAAACATTCCAGATTTTTTTTAAATCAGTTTGTAAAACCATTCAAATATAATGTGGATTTTTCGGTTTCTTTGATGATACAAGATTACAAGAAACTTTATTTAAAGTCGTTGTTATGTCCCCCACTACTATAGTGGGGGACATATTGTTTTTGCCCTTTCTGTTGGTTGGTCTGTCTGTCTGTCTGTCTGTTTGCGCCAACTTTAACATTTTGCAATAACTTTTGCTATATTGAAGATAGAAACTTCATATTTGGCATGCATGTGTATCTCATGAAGCTGCACATTTCGAGTGGTGAAAGGTCAAGGTCAAGGTCATTCTTCAAGGTCAGAGGTCAAATATATGTGGCCAAAATCGCTCATTTTATGAATACTTTTGCAATATTGAAGATAGCAGCTTGATATTTGGCGTGCATGTGTATCTCATGGAGCTGCAAATTTTGAGTGGTGAAAGGTCAAGGTCATCCTTCAAGGTCAGAGGTCAAATATATGTGGCCCAAATCGCTTATTTTATTAATACTTTTGCGATATTGAAGATAGCAACTTGATATTTGGCATGCATGTCTATCTCATAGAGCTGCACATTTTGAGTGGTGAAAGGTCAAGGTCATGCTTCAAGGTCAGAGGTCAAATATATGTGGCCCAAATCGCTTATTTTATGAATACTTTTGCGATATTGAAGATAGCAACTTGATATTTGGCATGCATGTGTATCTCATGGAGCTGCACATTTTGAGTGGTGAAAGGTCAAGGTCAAGGTCATCCTTCAAGGTCAAAAATAAGGGTCAAAATTGCGCATGTAATGTCACTTCTGCAATATTGAAGCTAGCAATTTTATATTTGAAATGCGTGTGTATCTCAAGGAGCTGCACATTTCGAGTGGTGAAGGGTCAAGGTCATCCTACAAGGTCAAACATTATATAGGGGGACATTGTGTTTCACAAACACATCTTGTTTACAAACAGTTTACATTAGCTATGAAATCTATTTTCCGACAAAAACAAAGTCTTAACAACAAGATAAACAAACACCTAGATAAAAAGAAATGCAGATTATCACATATAATTTATAGACATATACAAATGATTGCTAAAAACAAAATCTTTATTAAAAGTAATTGATCAGAGTATATAAAAAGATTCATAAGACTTTATAAATATATACATGAGCATATATATTCACAGACATGCAGAATAAAAACACGTGGAAATTCATTGTCAGTTTTGCAGGACAATACTGGATGTATAGTGATATACACCAGAGTTGATCTGTTAAAAACGTCAATAAGAGAGAAACTATTTTAAGAAACTGAACCGGAAAAAAAGGTGCAAAAACCTACAGTTAAACTATTTATAAAAATACCTTTATCCCAGGTCTGTGGTAACTGACTGACAATGCATTCATGCGGACAAGCAATGTTTACAATGAAAAAGAAAATCAAAGCATATGATAATAGCATGCATGGGCTGCAACATAAAGGAGCAAAGTGAGCATTGACAAAGCATTAAGAACAAAGGGAGCATTTACAACTGGGACCACACCAAGTCCTGATCAGTCTCACAAACTCTTTGTAGTTTTCCGCGCAGCGGATAGTGTTTGGGAGGCTGTTCCAAACCTGGGCGTCCTCGAAACTGAAGCTTTTCCTGCCGTATGATTCTGTTCTGATATGGGGGACTTCAGCTGTGTTACTGTATCGGAAAGAATATGATGTGTGTTTAATTTTCATGAGGTTGTGTAAGTATGGTGGAGATAATTTGAATATGATTTTATATGCTTCTAACGCTATAGTTCTTAATCTGCTTAGGTGTAAAATGGGCATGTTTGCCCTATCAAGCAAGGTTTTATAGCTGGAGGAGAAATCATTAAAAGTATTTCTTAAAGCCCTGTAATGAAGTTTCTCTAGATTATCAGAGTTTGTTTTGCAGCAGTAGTGCCAGACAAGCAGGAAAAAAATAAAGTTGGATCTGATAAATGACTTGTATATTAAGATTTTAATATCAGATGTAAGAAATTTGCTGAGTCTTAATAAAATGTTTAGTTGTTTCGCTGCCTTTTTACACATGTGCTGATTTGTTGGTCAAAATTTAATAAGAAGTCTATGTCATTGCCAAATAATTTAACTACATCTTCACATTTTATAGTGTTATCCCCAATACTGAATTCTTTTAAATGTTCATGAGTTTTTTACCAATAGAGATTGCTTGAGATTTATCTGGATTAGCCTGCATTTGGTTGAAATAAAACCATTGTATAAGTGGAGTGCTTTCTGATTCAATGACTGATTTGAGTGTTTTTGTGATTGAATGAGAGGGTATTATCATCTGCATAGTTGTTGAGTGTTGATTTGAGAACAAAATAGAATATATCATTCATGAATATGTTAAAGATTAGGGGCCCAAGTATAGTGGTGGTAGTGTCATTCTGTAGACTGTAGCAAAGAAACAATAAAAATATAAAATGATTGATATCTAGCGTGAAAAAAACGATAGCAGGTTTAATTTAGCCACGATAATGCTTCCATAGTTTACAGAAAATATCAAAACTAGGCCTTTGCGCATGCGGAGACTTACCAAATGTGGTTTGACAAAACGGCGGGTAATGATGACAATGTCGTCTGATGCGATATATTTTCAATGGCCAAAACATACCATAACTGATCGGATATTGTGCAATGGAATGCTAAGTTTCACGTTGGATTAATGAATTCTTAATTTAAAGTATGAAAACGCTAAAGACTACAGAGAATTTGTGATTTATTTCGAATTTCCTCGAGTGATCCGAATCGACGCTGCCCTAATTCGACGCCTTTTTGTTTTGCCTCTGTTTGATACATAAGCGACATCCGTTGACGTCATACAATAGCACATGGTTCACTACGCACAATTTACTATAGTTGTTTGTTATGTGGAAAATAGTGGGTTAAAAGGTAAGATATGGTTTGCAATTGATGGATTTTTATGCATTTTTGCAAAACTTTTGAACACTTTACACCCAATTGTCTTTGTAAATAAGACCGTGGGATAATGCATCGGTTTCGTCTGCAAAAGTTCACTATTTCATTAATAAGTCACGTGACTGCCATTTGACAAAACATCGTATAAATAGATTAATTTTCACTATGAAAAAGGTGTACGCGTAAACTTTGATTTGAAGTCCGGATGTGTTAGGTTATGCTGTTATACAACATTAATTACATCTAGCAAGTGTTTATGTTGGTTATTGCATATTACGTTTATGACTGATTTTCATTTACTTAATTATATTTGTAGGTGCCACAAAAGAAGTACAGGTTATATTCACTTACTTCCATAAAACAGCTTATGAAAAGTGGTTGCTGACAGGGGCCCCTATTAAAACCACTGCCATAAAGTATGGCATCCCAAAATTAAAAACCTTAATTGATTTAATTAATTACAGTTCCATATTGCTTTTACAGTGATACACTTTAAGTACAACAATGATGAGTTAATATTTCATGCATTCAGTCTCCACAGGAGTGATATTTACATTGAAATCAGGTTACCAATCAGATGCGTCGTTTTAGGGCACTCTCAGCAAATATGGCCGCTATTACATAGACTTGTGTCATTTCGTTTTCTCCACAGGTGGTTAGCGTGTTGCTATGATATTAATTAGTGAAAACATCATTTTGAATGATAAATAATCATATTATAACGAAAAATTAACTTTTCTGAAAAAAGAATTCACTATCTAATATATTTGATTGTGATTTTTTTCATAAAATTTAATTTTTCGTTATAATATGATTATTAATCACTCAAAATGATGTTTTCACTAATTAATATCATAGCCACACGCTAACCAACTGTGGTTTTCTCAACGAATTTTTGTTGATGACACACTAGATTGAATTTAAAATGTGTAAATAAAAGGTAAATGTGTAATGAAATAACACAATTAATTACATAAATCTCTATATTGAGCAACAAAACTTCAAGAAACTGCTTGTATGTGTCAAAATTGGGCACTCGGGGATATCGTAAGTAGGTCAGTGTTTACGATACATGTACAATGTATAGGGATCACACAAACGGTGTTAAAATGTAATGATGGATTTTTATTTTGCATGAAATACCTACCTTTTAAATCCGTTAATTCTTAAAAATGTGAAATTCCATCTTTCATCACTTAAGTAAACCATTCGTCGTCTGCAAAATTCACAACTGCGGAGTGCGCAAGGTTACCGGACGCGCAATATTACCGGATTTAACTGTACATGTATTTAACTTTTTATGCCCCCGAAGGAGGGCATATAGTGATCGGACCGTCCGTCTGTCCGTCTTTCCGTCACACTTTGCGTTTAGGTTTCGCGTTTTGGTTTCGAAAAATGCTCATAACTTCTATGTCCCTTCACATAGCAACTTGATATTTGGCATGCATGTGTATCTCATGGGCTGCACATTTTGAGTGGTGATAGGTCAAGGTCAAAGGTAAAAAAACATGTATCAAAGCAGCGCAGTAGGGGGCATTGTGTTTCTGACAAACACATCTCTTGTTTTTATTTTATTTTTCACATTTTAATTTGAGATTTTATTTCAATATTTACACGATATTTATATTGTATTTTAACACATGTTTTCAAGCACAGGGCTTGTATTTTGTGCTCATCTTTTTAAGTAGGGCTGTTGCTGAGACTTCGCCCCGCCTGATAGCGAGTTAGTTGAAGATGGCGGCAAAGTAGTTGTTTTGGGTAATGCCTACAATGACAAAACATTTTCCCCCGTAACTGTTATGAGCATTTAAACCATTTAGGAATAGCAACACTGTGCGTTCATTAACAAATAGTTAGACATATATCATAATGTTAACGTGAGTACAAACGTATAGCTAAGAAACATGTGAACCGCGTATTTATGATGTACATACATACATGAATTTAAATAAGTTGTATGAAAAAAATATTAGTTTTACAATAATCAAATGTGCATTTTAGTAAATACTTTAAAAGCATTGTCCAACATTACTAAGATTAGACCATGCGTTAAGGTTCTACATTAATTAATTAAATATTAACCCAATTTATAAATTTTACACAGGAACTCTTCAATAGCACAGAACAAGTTCAACAAACAGATGCAGTTGTCATGGATTTCTCCAAGGCTTTCGACAAGGTCGATCACATTACTAATGTGATCGACCTTGTCGAAAGCCTTGGAGAAACCTAATTTAGGTTAAATTATAAACTCCAAAGCCTTGGAGTCGACCCCTTAAACCACCGACTGGGTAAAATCTTTCCTCTCAAACCTCTCGCAGAAAGTCGTCGTTGAAGGTCACTTCTCATATGAACTACCAGTTCTCTCTGGAGTTCCCCAGGGGTCTGTCCTCGGGCCATGTCTATTTTTAGCCTATATAAATGACTTACCCGACTCCGTCAAATGCACTGTAAGGATGTTCGCAGATGATACTATCGTTTACCTTACCATAAATTTAAATCTGGCTGCCTATCCCTACAACCTCAACCATTTAGAAACCTGGGAAAAAACTTGGTCAATGAGGTTTAACCCGGACAAATGTGAAATTCTCAGAATTACCATGAAAAAGAACTCTATCATCTTCCCCTACAAACTTCACAACACAGGGTTAAACACACTGAAAAATATTTAGGCGTCACCATCTCCAAAGATCTAAACTGGTAAAAACACATAGATAGTATTACTTAAAAAGCAACCTCCACACTTCGATTCATCCAACGCAATGTCAAAACTGACAACCAAATGGTTAAAACTGCGGCATACAATACTTACGTCCGCCGTCAACTTGAGTATTGCGCTAGCGTCTGGCATCCATGACAGAAAACCCTTACCAACAAATTAGAAGGGGTCCAAAGGTCAGCCAACAAATACGTCCCCAATGACAGTTACACCAGTAGTGTCACCCTCATGCTACAAACTTTAGAATGGAAAACTCTACTATACATAAGGTCATATAACTACCTGGTAATGTTCTACAAATTAAGGGTCCAAACAGTTGCAGTCGATCAATATCATCTAATCCCCACTACAAAAATGAACTATCTCATCCCTCAGTCCCATACTCAGTACCATTCTAACTATTACTTGCCTAGGACCATAAGACTCTGGAATACTCTACCAATCAATGTCAAATCTAGCCCAAGCCTTGATATCTTCACAGAGAGGCTGGCGGTGGTCAACATGTAACCTATCTGCTGTTCTATTTTAACTGTATAATACTGTATTTACCCTTTTACTTGTTAACTTTAATACTGTTATTTTGTTCTATTTAACAACTGTCTCTCTGACAGCGTCGCCCAGTGATAATCGGCAATCGATTGTTGGGTCGTACACATGTAGATGAAGATGTATTAAATTGTCTAGCATAAATAATTAAAATATTTTTAAAGTATTTTGTTTAAGACGCTATTTCTTTAGTTACCATCTATGAAAAATTAAGTATATCATGAAATGCATGGTATTTACCGGTTTCGCATGTTCTTTGTTGCCATTTTCGGCAACTATCGCATTCAATAGCGTGCTGCCTTGGACCTACACTGCTTGAACACAATATACACGGGTAATCCATCACAAAAAAATAAGCATATGTTCATTTTTTGTGCATGTTGTCCGCAGCACAGATATGGGGCTAATGATAACCCATTCTGAACTTAGTCCATTTATATACATAACTAAGAAACATTGATCTATTATGAAATAACCGCATGAAACAAACATCACCTAATTTTCATTTTAATTTTCTTTAATTTAATTCAAACCTGAATATAATAGAAAAACGAATAAATTACAAGCTAAATTAAGAATCTTGCGCTGTATACAACACCGTTTACACAATTATCCGTGTTGTGACAAACATTTAAGTACAACTTTAATTGATTAATGTTTGGCCATTGTAATTATTGTTCGTTGTATATAACACCTTTCACACCTCTTACACACAGACATATAACCTGTGAAAAACACCGACATCAAGTGTAAAAGAGACACTAATTGTGACAACTGTATATTCAGATAATTAAAAGAAGACATAATATCTATGATTTATATTTATGAACTACTTATCAAATACAGATCATATTATATCCTTAATCTATTTCTGAATAGTTTGGGGTGGGTGCGAGATGACTTCAAAAAGTGCGAGTTGACCAAAAAACGTGCGAGTTGACTACCGTGCGAGTTGACTTAGGAACGAGTTGACCGGCGCCCACGTCAGTCCATCTGTCAGTTAGTCTGTCCGTCCGTTCGAAAACTTTAACATTGCCCATAACTTTTGCAACATTGAAGATAGCAATTTGATATTTGGCGTGCATGTGTATCTCCTTGAGCTGCACACTTTGAGTGGTGAAAGGCCAATGTCATCCTTCAATGTCAAATATATGGCTCCAAAGCGGCGCAGTAGAGGGCATTGTGTTTCTGACAAACACATCTCTTGTTTAATGGAATGTCTCGATTTGGACCTGCAAATTTCTGGCATGTATGGTGACTCTGTATCTAAGCTTTTCAAGTTAGAATTGATTACTTTTGGACTAATTTTGCTGGATTGCTATTCGTCTGCAGCAAGAAAACTTAATTATCGATCAAAAATTAAATTATTTACTTTTTAGCACCTGAACATGCATACTGCGTTTGTCTGCAAAACATGACATCCCCAATACATAAAAACTATATTTCAGACATTTGCGTTACTCAAACATGAAAGACAAAACTGTTTATTGTGAATCGTGTAAATAAGTTGACATTTTGGACCATGGCTTTCATGAAAAAAAAAAACACTTCCAGTTTCCAGCTAGGTAGATTTTGTTTCACTATTTATGCACCAAGAGGATACTAATGTTATGATTACACTACGGTAGTATGTGGACAATTGTTATTGAATTTTCATACTCCAAAGTCTCTCACGCATACTTTTTGTTGATGAAAACATATATGCACATATAATATGAACATTTATTTTGTGCAGGATTCCGCGGAAGAAGAAACGCTGTAAGGGCTTTCATCAAACGCATCATCAAACTCTTGTTTGCCGCTAGACGGATATGAACCCTTTCTGAAGTCCGCAGCTGCAAGAAATAATTAATTTGAATAAACTGTATATTTATAGGTCTTTGATATAACTCACTGCTTAACTAGAATGGCTTCTAACAGCAGTGATGAAGTCAGGTCGAATCAGGAATCAAAGGCGGATTTATGTGCACAATGCATGTGTAACAGTAAGGAGATACTTGCCGTTGTCTATTGTTTGGATTGTGATGATATGTTTTGTGAAGGCTGTGAAAACTGGCACAGGACATCAAAGTTAAGCAAGGAACATAGATTATCAAAAGTTGAAGAAGCGCCACCGTCAGATGTGGCTCAAATGATACAGAAACTCATCATCTGTCCGAATCATCTATCCGAAAAAGTGATCTACTTTTGTGTGGAAGATGACAAACTGTGTTGTCATCACTGTGCCATCACCAACCACAGAAAGTGTGAGCACTTGTATACAATAGAAGAATGTGTGCAAAAGCAGTATGCACCAGAAAAAGTAACACCATCCTCTACACAGTTCTCACACTATGATCGTCTTAATGGAATAGATGTTTATAAAGAAATAAAATCTCAAGTAAAGCTGGAAGAATTGAATGACTGTTGCAAACGTATTTCTGCTGGATTAATTGCATTGGAGAATGAAATGGAAGACCTAATCACACATGAGGCCAGCTTTCAGGCTGAGGTGACCGGAAGTCATGACCAGGTCGAAGCATTTTTGAAGGATATGCATACTAAATTTGAATCTGTATTTAGCTCTCTCTCGATACAATTGAAGGACCAATGTCAAGCCAAAGTAGCTGAACTCATGCTATTAAGTCAGAAAAAGCAACTTGCAGTTAGATCCCTAGAAAGCCAAATAAGAAAATACCAAGACAACATGAGGAACATTAAAGAGCATGGCAAAGATCAACATATGTTCCTTCTTTGTCATGATATGAATACGATGTTGAAAGCTGTTCAAGATGATTCCAGGAAGCTTGTGGACAATAAGTCGATGTCAGTGGTAGGCATTGAAAAAAAAACTTCTACAGATGAAATTGTCGCAAGCATTCTTGATGCAATTGAAATTAAATTGATTCAATTTGATATAACAAAACAAACTAACAAGTGACAGTTTAAAATGTCGTGAACTTTATATAACTATATACTGGTTTGCTTTTTAACCTTTCATGCTTAAAAAATGATTAAAATGATATGTTTACGTCCCCCAGATTATACTAGGGGACATATTATTTTTGCCCTGTCTGTTTGTTGGTTTGCGTCAAACTTTAACATTTGCCATAGCTTTTGCAATTTTGAAGATAGCAACTTCACCTTTGGCATGCATGTGTAGCTCATGGAGCTGCACAGTTTTGAGTGGTGAAAGGTTATGGTCAACTTCAAGGTCAAAGGTCAAATATATGGGTGGACATAGTGTTTCACAAACACATCTTGTTTTTAACTGAAACAAATAGTTGCATATTTTTTTTGGACCCCTAAGGTGGGTATATAGTGATCGCATTTCCGTCTGTCTGTCCTTCACACTTAGCGTTTAGGTTTCAAAAAATGCTCATAACTTCTATGTCGCTTCAGATGTAACCTTCATATTTGGTATGCATGTGTAGATGGACATGGCCTTTCCATACGCATAAAAAATGTTGACATTGACCTTGAACTTGGGGTCCACGTTTAGGTTTCGAAATCTGCGTTTAAGTTTCAAAAAAGCGGCTTTTGGGGGCATATGTCATCCTATGGTGACAGCTCTTGTTTTAACTGTGAAAAATAGTTGCATCAATGTAAAGTTCTACAAAATTAAATGTATTATGGAATATTAAAACTGCCTTTCACAGGAAACTTACATTAAAAATGTCGGTTTTTAACAAAATTTCAAATTTAATATATAAAAAAACAACTCAAACGTAGAAAAGACTGACATATTTTTTAACTTTGAAATGAATCATCAATTTGACACTTTCCAGTAAAACATAAAAAATGTACCTATAAAGCCAAAATGAACGCATTTGCATTTTGTGCATGTAAATGAGTAATTATTGTAACTAATAGATCTATGTGAAATAATAAGTCAGGTAAAGTTTTATAGGAGTTATTTTTCTTACGCTTATAGACTACTATTTGTTTACTTACTGTCAACTGATTGATAATTGATTTGTTAACCTTTTTACAAGTCCTGAGCAATCCGGGACCGTTTGTGCTCGTTTCTGTTTTCAACGTAGAAACACTTCATCAGCTTTTGTATGAAGAAGGAATGATTGTGTGAGACACTTCGGAATAAGGTGATTCAACGATCTGAACTCCTCCTGTGTTTTATTAGTCTAATAAAAAAAGAAACTACATGAGCAAGTAACCTCACTGAAATTGCTAACAACTGATGTAGAAAGTCAGTTAAATAATTCTAGCTTTAACTGTTCAGATTGGTTCCCAAATAACCAGGTTTGTACTAACATGTATATATAAAAGAAACGTTATATTGTCAATCACATATAATTAAAAAAAGACATTAAACCTAGCTGTCTTTTCTGTGGTTGTTGCATGCTAGTGAATCTAAATCCAGCGCTACGTCTTTGAACTTCTTTTATATGTTTATCTTAATTTCAAATTCTTTTAATAGAGTTATGAATTATATGAGCAGTTACTGTAATATTAACATCTTAACATATCAAAAAATTTGAAAAATGAATGCAATTTTTGGTGTTTCATTACTGTACATATTCCATGCTTTTTTTCTTTTCTTATCGTGCATTTTTATCAACATAGTAAACTGTCTATAACATTATTTTGACGTTTGCATTCTTATGATTGTTTAATGTTATTTACTATAATTCATATGATTCAATTGAATGTTTTACACATGTTCATCTGATACCTGTATTATCTATTTGTCTACCTCTGTCTGTCTGTATGCCTGCCTGTCTATTTTTCCGTCTGTCTCTCATTTTGTCTGTCTGTCTGTCTGACCACCCACCCACTGTACCGCCCAATTAATCAATAGCTAAAAAAGAACTTTGATTTGATGAGAGTCAGTTTATAGATTGAGGGCCACATTGAGAACACTCAAGTTTTGTTCTTATGTCGAACCGTTTGCCTGTCTGAAAAAATTGGATTATGCAATAATTCAAACAGTACTCCAACATTATAAATCAGGTGTGGGACTGCAAAGTTTATTGACAACATTATTATCCCCGCTCATTCGGAGGGGATATAGTTATAGTCTCCGTCCGTCTGTGCGTTTCTGCATCCGTCTTTCCGTCCGAAACTTTGTCCAGAGCATAACTCTAAATCTACTGAAGGGATTTACTTGAAACTTGAAATATAAACAGATGGCAAGTCGGAGATGTGCAGTGACTAAGAACCATAACTCTATCTACCTTTGGTTTTGAATTAACTCCCTCTATTTAATTGCAAAGTAAATTTTTGTCCGGAGCATAACTCTAAATGTACTGAAGGGATTTACTTGAAACTTGAAATATAAACAGATGGCAAGTGGGAGAAGTGCAGTGACTAAGAACCATAACTCTATCTACCTTAGTTTTTGAATTCTCTCTCTCTCTTTATTTTATTTCAAAGTAAATTTTTGTCCGGAGCATAACTCTAAATCTACAGAAGGGATTTACTTGAAACTAGAAATATAAACAGATAGCAACTAGGAGAAGTGCAGTGGACATGAACATGAACCATAACTCTATCGGCCGTAGTTGAATTATCTCCCTTGATTATTTTTTCATTTTTTTATATTTATATTTTGTTTATTTATAATTTTAAATTATTTTGTATTTATAATTTATTTTTTATAATTTTAAATTATATTTTATTTAGTTCTATAGTAAATATTTTAGCTTTTCAATTTTTAATATCTCCCTTTATCTAATTTTACAATAATATTTTAATTTTAACACTGAAGTATTCACTGTAAAATGAATAGATGAGTTAGTTTATGGAAAAATACAGTGATCGAGAACGGTCCCTTTGTTTCATTTTTATATATTTTATTCTCTACAGCATAACTCCAACACTATATAACTAATAGATCCTTGAAATATAAATAGATGACACAGGTTCCATGTTTTACAAATATTATTCTACTCTCTAACACAAATGTTGTCATACTAGCAAACACATTTCGGCGGTGATTTGGCACTACTGTGACAAGCTCTTGTTCTTCTTTAAAGATGATTAATCAAGATTCTTTCTTTACGAATCAAAAAATTTATTACGAACCCTTGTCAAGTATAAGTAACTACAATTCATTATAAAAGTATGTAATTCTATCAATGAGTCTAAACATTTGTGCAAGTCAAAGTACCAGTGATCTACATTCAACCATGTGCAAGTCAGTTATCTAAGTATGTTCCCCATCCAGTCCTTGTTTTTTATCCATGGAGCAACCAAAGTCAATTGAAGGCAAACCTGTGTGTATTTCGAACTCCTTCCGCGCCTGAGGCCGCATTATGTGAGGACCCGGAGTGTGCCCTAGCACTCTTTCGCAATAAATTTACTTATCTAATGAAAGAAGGGACACATTTTGAATTAAAGCTTCAATTCCAAGCTTTATAGTGTTTTTCTTCAATTTTGGTGTGGTCAACTTAGCAACCAGAGGAAACCCCACTTGTCCCATATAGCGATTGTTTTGTTCCGTACATTTGTTCTTATGATACCTACATTTGTGAATATGTTAAATAATTTTTGTCATGGTTTTTGTTTTGTCAATGTGTCGTTAAGGTATGTGCATTTATGAAGTTATGCTGTGCTAGCTTCACGTTTAAGCACACCAAAGCACAATGTGCTCATGATGAGCTTTTGTGATCGCCTTTTGTCAGTCTGGCATTTTGCTGCGTCAACATTTCCCTTGTTAACACTCTGGATGCCAAATTTATAGTCCGATTTTCATGAAATTTGGTCAGAAGATTTGTACTAATGATATCTTGGACGAGTTCGAAAATGTATCAGGTTGGTTGAAAAACATGGCCGCCAGGTGGCAGGGCATTTTTCCTGAAATGGCTATAGTTAAACCTTTTTAACACTCTAGAGACCACATTCATTGTCCGATCATCATGAAACTTGGTCAGATGTTTAATTTTAAGGATATCTTGGACAAGTTTGAAAATGGTTCCGGTTGGTTGAAAAACATGGCCGCCAGGGGGCGGTGCATTTTTCCTGATATGACTATAGACAATCCCAGAATCGATAATATGGGCGCCGCCATATTGGCTATTACGTAACCCGCGATTGAAAACGGTACTGAAGAATTTGACAGATTACAACGTTATCATAGTGTACACCCGCTTTATTCCAATAAACAGTACTTTATGACTTCGCACATTAGGATTGAAAACAAGTGAAACATGAAACCAAGTGTCGATATGTATCGCATCGTAAATCAATATAATTTAAATAAAAAATATGCACGATAGATTCATAAAATATGTGTCTCTGCAACAATATTCAGTGACAACACGTAATGTTTAAGGCCGAGTTGGCATTTTTAAGCATACCTTTCAGCATAATGCCTTTGTATAAAATTTAATTATTTCTTTATGGAATAAAATTATTCAAGCATAATTATAAAGGTATAGAAATATCTAAAGTGTGAAGTAAACGTTGTCATTTTAGCGTAAATAGTGCCGGAGATATTAACACAGATCTATCAATATATAAAGATTGGAAACATTCACTCAGACCATATTTTTGGATAGATCTTTGATATTAATTAGATAGATTTAAGATCGATGTAGACAATTAAATTGATATCTGCCTTTGTTTAAGCCTATATTATTTCTTATTAAATGTCGTACTTTCTATACTTTCCGGAGATATTCATTAAGAAACGTTGTAAGATTAAAGACTTAGGACGACTTCTTTAATTGAATAATACATCTCTTTGTTTGTCTAAACAGTTACCATTTCGCTATTAATATTTCCCTTGTAAGTTTTTAACTAAAATTATGTATCTATTTTAGTCTAAAACTAAAGTGGTTTTTAGCTATCTTTTATTTAAAAATCGCTCTCAAGCTAATACAAAAATAACTAGCCGGAAATGAATTTTGTGATTTAAATGAACAAGTATCGAAGTTTTTCGCTTGCAAAACTGTGTAAGATGTCAGGATATGCCATACTTTTTTTTAAAAGGACATATCAGCTTTTGTCTACAACTGTCTTATATTATTATTTAAATAACGTTTAACATGTTGCCTGAAATATTATTAAATTTTCTTAATAACATCTTAATTCACGATTGAAATGTTCAACATGAAAAATAATGAGCCTTAAATAAACTTAAATAGTTGCAATTGTGTTCACTAGATTTCCTAAACGTATGTCTTAATTAAATGTTCGTAAAACAGTCTAAATTTACGCTTAAAAAATAAAAACACGCACAAAATAAGGGATTTATTTTTCTTTAATTACGGATTATAAATGACAGCAACATACATCTCTTGAAAAAAACATCAGCGATAAAGGCGCGAACGAATTCGCTCAATGGGAGGCGATGTTCCAAGTGTGGATTAAAAGCGTTTATGGGTTTCCCCTTGACATCACATGTCTGCACATGTGTTGATACCGAAATTTAGATAAGATATCACGCGTCACCTTTAATTAACATGTTAAATGACAATCAATGCCTTATTTATGCCAGGGACCTACACAAATATATAGGTCCATGTCCATGCTGTGTGTTATTACTCTTAAACGAATGCAGATGAACCTTATTTCTACTAATTACGTAATTTATATTTATAAAAAAAACGAACTATTATGTGGTTGTCAGATCGATAACAGAGACTCTTTAAGTCCTCAAATATATTTGACAAACCCGTTTCGCTTCCTTGTTTTGCGTAGGGACCTATACACACATTTATAGGTCCATGTTCATTTCTTCAGTACCGTTTTGGAGGCGCGCGAGAGTATTCAGGGGCGGGTAATCCGGGAGGTATCGATTTCTGGGATTGTCTATAGTAAAACCTTGTTAATACTCTAGATGCCACATTAAATGTTCGATCATCATGAAAGTTGGTCAGACGATTTGTCCAAATGATATCTTGGCCGAGTTCGAAAATGGTTCCAGTTGGTTGAAAAACATGGCCACCAGGGGGCGGGGCATATTTCCTTATATGGCTTTATATGGCCATAGTAAAACCGTGTTTACACTCGTGAAGCCACATTTATTGTCCGATCTTCATGAAACTTGGTCCCAAGATTGTTCCCAATTATTTCTTTGACGAGTTTGAAAATGGTTCCAGTTGGTTGAAAAACATGGCCGCCATTGGGCGGGGCATTTGTATGCTCCCCCAAAATTTTCTGGGGGAGCATATAGTCGCCGCTTCGTCTGTCCGTGTGTGTGTCCATCCGTCCGTGCACAATTTTGTTCGTCTATTTCTCAGCAATTAATGACCGGAATTCAATTAAACTTTATGGGAAGCTTTACTACCAAGAAGAGATGTGCATATTATCAGCCGGTTCTGGTCGGATGATTTTTCACAGATGTATGGCCCTTAAAATTTTTCTATAAACTGTACATAAAGTGCAATTCTTGTCCCCCCCCCCCCCCCCCAAACTACTAGACGTTTCCTTTTATCTGAATATATAGTGCAATATTGTGACCAAAAAAAACTTTGGGGAGCATCACCCGTCTCCGACGGTTTCTTGTTCATTATATGGCAATAGTAAAAACTTGTTATCACTCTAAAAGTCACATTTATTGTCCAATCTTCATAACACTTGGTCAGAACATTTGTTTTAATGCTATCTTGGATCAGTTCAAAAATAGTTCCTGTCTGTTGAAAAACATAGCTGCCAGGGGTCGGGTAATTTATCCTAATATGGCTACAGTAAAACATTGTTATCACTCTAGAAGTTACATGTATAGTTAACTCTGCATGTTCTAATGATATATTGGGGCTGCACTGAGCAGGTCAGTTCCTTAGCATATCAGGTGAGCGACTTTGGCCCTTTGATGCCCTCTTGTTTAAATGTCAATCTGAATGCTTTTTACTAACAAAATTATAATACATTCTTAATCATTATAATACAATATTTTGTAATGCTTGGATTTGATCCTTCGACTTTTACAAGCAGTGTCTAACGCACTAACACTCGACCATTGATGTCAATGCAGAATGTGCGTATTTTAAATGTTTGTAAAACGTGTATATTCCAAGTAAACGAATAAAAGCGGGTTTAATCATTTCTGTTATGAAATTATACCTTGTGTGTATTCAATTGTCATCATCTTTAGTTTTATAAGTATGCATGTCATGTGCATTTAATTGTCTAAAAGGAACTTTCCGGCACTTTTTTTGTCGTGCGCGCGATCAAAATGTTGTGTGCAAACGTCGTCAATATTTTCGGTTATATTATTTTACATTAGAATTGGAAGCATGGGGAAGAAAATTGGAGGAAGCACTCGAGCGCATGCTAAAAAGTCGGATCGCTTAAAACGGAACACGAGAATCACGCGGTTTTGTTTTGATATGAAAGACGTATATTGGCGGCGTGTTGTTCTCGGCAAGGTCAACAGTTTTAATACTTGAATTGTTTTTATAAATTTCATCATGCCGAAATGTAGCCTATCATATGCGTCGTCCAAATTCCCGCGTTCTGATACTTAACTCTTTACACAGAACTGCACATATATCGTTCTTACCCTTTGATTTTCTTGCCCAATAATTTGTATAGTTTTATTTAAAGGGGCCTTTTCACGTTTTGTTAAATTTACAAAATTAAAAAAAAGTTGTTTTAGATTTGCAAATTTTCGTTTTATTTATGATATTTGTGAGGAAACAGTAATACTGAATATTTACCATGCTCTAAAATAACCATATATGCATTTAAAAAACTGAAAATTAATTAGCGAAAGAAAGTTCAGCGTACAGTTTATATAGTATTGACAGACCTGTACGCTGAAGCCAACCCCGTATCGAAAGTCAACCAGAGTCATAACATATTTATGTCACGCTATAAATTAAAGAAAGTTCATTTTCTTTGATACATTTCTACATGTACATATATTGGTGAATGAATATAAATTACTGCATCGGGGATTATTTTAAGGTACAAATGTTTCAAATTCACCTTACAATATATGAAAATAACTCTCATTAGTCTGAAATTCACAATTTTGACGCCATTGTCGCTTTGTCACTTGACGAGTTTGGATACTTTCGTATCGACCTTAACATTTTTTGCTGAAATTGTAAACATTACTTTCGTTTTCTGAAATATATTATTTGTGATAAACAACTTGCGTCTGGTGGATTATAAGACTGATTTCAGTGTGAATCAGGTAGTTTTAAATAATATTTACTTTGAGTTTGTATTTACACTACAATTTGTTTACAAAACAAGCCAGAATAGTCTAAAATACCGGGAAATGTCATTCTGAATTTGAAAACACTTGAGCACATGGTATGTTACTACAAATAGAAATAGCGACATATGACCGTGAAATCTCGGGAGATTCGCATTTCAAGTAAGTCTGTCACATCGCTGTTTTTCTCGATATGTAAGAGCAGAATAGATACATTTTAAATGTTTAAGATAGAATTTTTTGAAAGAATATATCAGTTAAATGTGAAAAATATCCATCTTTCCGATCAAGTTGTTGATTTGGGCCAATAACTGCATTTTAAAGCTGTTTTGGACCGGTCTTTGTTAACTGTCAACTTGTCGGGGATTTCTGGTTGACTTTCCTAATGGGTCGGTCCATAATTATAAAGTCGCGCCAGTCAAATATCATAAAAAGCGACATTTAAAGTTATGGTAGCCAGAACTAAAAATTAATAAGCGTTGTTGCAACGCGAAACGATTGAACAATTTTGAGAGTTTTGTTGTCGTTATATTTTGTGATACTACGAAAATTGCTTATATATAGTATAAAATGCATCGCTCATTGTATGAGCGCGGATGTCCGAGTGGTCTAAACGATAGACTTTTACTCCGGGGGTCAGTGGTTCGAGGCCAGTTGAGGATTACTTTTTTTCTTTCTTTAATTTTATTCTTTTTTTTACTAGAGCTTTTTAGATCCAATGTTTACATTTATCAATATAAAGCATTTAATGACAAGCGTCAATACATGCCAACATCTGTGAAAAGGCCCCTTTAAAAACTAAAGTATGATTATACAATTGACACCTTTAACACCTGCCTTATAAAATAACAATTATATCAAATAATTATGTAACATTTTGCGTTTTTAACATTAAATTTGCAGACAATGTAAATAATATGATTCGTGGATACAAATTATATGATTTACGGACGTATTTTGGTAAATGTTTCCCATAAAAAGTCACCCAAATTATTGTATTCAGAAGGGACCTTTGACAATTTCTCATGAGACGGTCACTTCAAGTACATTGTAAAATGACTGCAAAAATGTTAAGTTATTCCCAGAGAACATTGCTGGGAACCAATAAAGAAGTTTAAAATGCACGAAAAAGGCCCAAAGACATTGTACATTTAAAGAATATGTATGTCTTCACCACCGTGTGATATATCCATGATTTCTTCCACGTCGAATTCACCAAGCAATATATGATTCTCCTTACGATTGTGTTTTGAAAAACTATGTAATGCGGATTCCCTATATAACAAGTTGTGTGTATGCACTTATCCGACCGTCACTGACTTGCTGCCAAATATTCTTTTACATTCCTTTTTGAGTTTTCAATCAGTTTTTGCTTCATTCTATCATAATAAAATTTACTCGCAATAAATTGTTGTCGCAAAATTCACTTTTTCTTTGCTTAAAAATGTATTGTACTGAGATTTCGAAGATTTCTATCATTGAATATCCTCATTAAAGTGAGATAAATTGAGTATCGGAAAAAAAGAAACTGGCTTAGACGATCTATCGTCTTTACCGTTTTGAGATACTAGTGGTATAAAGGAACTGTTTTGCCTTTTGCGCACTAGTTATAAATGTTTATTTAACTGAGTGGCATTTTCCTTAAGGTCTTGTCTCTTTTTATGCTGTGTAAATACACATAGATTAAAAAAATAGTGATTACTGACATATGTGTGTGTGAAATGTTTTTTAATTAATTATTATTTGCCTTTTTATTGATATTGAAAACGCTTGCTTATGGTAAAGATTGACTAGTATAACTTAACCCGAATACAAACATATTCTTTATGCTTAACATGAATTATAAAATTACCACATGCCATCAAAAAATAATATACATTGCATGTCGTAGTGGACACATTTGCAGTTTCATTTCAATACACTGATATTAATTGAAATTATGAAAAATAATCGGAAACCAACATTATCGCAAAAGTCCTTAAGTTATTGAAAACAATTATGGTTGTTTTCGAGCATGTTATGCATTGGTACACACACAATGATAAATGAATACTTTATATGTTTATAAGTATCATTTTCTCTTTGCCTCAAGTGTGTTGGGTGTTTTGTCTTAATTCAATAAATTTCACTATTTAAGGTCTTGAAAATCCCACAAGGCCGGAAAAATTATGCACATGTTATTATACCCCCATTACCATTGGTGATCGGGGCTATATAGGAGTCACTTTGTCGGTCTGTCTATTCCGAAAATTCCATAGATCTTCACCAAACTTGGTCAGAAGTTGTATCTAGATGATGTCTAGGTCAAGTTTGAATATGTGTCATTCCGGGTCAAAATCTAGGTCACGGGGTCACTTGTGTTATTAACGAAAGTTTGTCTGAGTCGTAACTATGTCATTTATCGTAAGATTTTAAAATGACTTGGTACATTTGTTCATCATCATTGGACGGTGTGTCATGTGAAAGAATTACGTCGATATCTGCAACGTCAAGGTCACACTTTGAGTTCAAAGGTCAAAAATGGCAATAAATGAGCTTGTCCGGGTTATAACTATGTCATGCATTCTGAGATTTTAAAATTACTCGGTACATTTGTTCACAATCATTGGACGGTGTGTCATGCGAAAGAATTACATCGATATCTCCAAAATCAAGGTCACATTTGGGGTTCAAAAGTCAAAATTGGCCATAAATGAGCTTGTCCGGGCCATAACTATGTCAGTTATTGAGATTTTAAAATGACTCATTGCATTAATTTTGTTCACAGTCATTGTACGGCGTGTCATGCGAAAGAATTCAAGAGTTCAAGGGTCAAATTGCCATAAATTATAATGGCATAATATTTCTTAAAATTCGCCATAAATTAGCTTCTCTTGTTTTGTGAAGAAAGCATGCAAAATATTCTGTGTCAATGCAGCATGCGGGGGTATACGTTACGTCTGTGACAAATTTCTAGTTTTATATAGAACGTGTTTCAAGAATTTCGAATATTTGTCCTGGATACACTTACATACACAGACCGCATGCCTTACTTACAACAAAAAGACATCTTAATTCTTTGCAGAATTATGTCTGTATTCTTCTGTGTGTGTGTGTTGTTTTGTATTGTATGTTTCGTACTGTTTTGGCAATTGTTCACTTGCCTTAAATAAAGGACCACGAAATGGTATATTATATTAAGTATGCAATACTTCTCCATCAACTTGAGATACACTTCTTTATATTTATATGTTAAATAAATTACTAGCTAAAGCAGTTTAAATAATACAAATACGATCTCACGAAAAAAGATAAATAAAAATGTTTGCCTTCGTATTGATTATATCCTGGGTCCTATGGGAGAAAACTTTAACTATTTTTGATAGTGGCATAAACTTGTCAGGTACATATTGTCTTTAGCCATTATCCATATAACCAATTTAAGATTTGTTTAGTAATTCCTATACTAAAATAATGTTTTAGTCACGAGTGTTATTTTGCTTTTTAAAGATAATGAATTCTTCCTTTTGGAGTCCGTTGTAATTGTTTTCTGAAAATGTCGTATCATGTTACGAATGTTTGAAAATGTCACTTAAAACAGCTTGAATAATTAGCATATTATTAATAAAAAAGGTTAAAAATAACGTGCTTGATTTGGTAGTTTCTATCATTGAATATCGTTTGCAAATCATTACAAACTACGATAATTTCGAGAACTTAAGCTTATTAATGGATATATGTATAAATGTAATTGTTTATGTATGTATTTGTTTTAATCTTCAATTTATTTAAAGCATAGGATAGGTATATGCAACAGTCAAGGTATTAAAGTAGCTTCTTCACATAAAAGCGTCGAAAATAAATATCTTTCGGTCACATTTAAATACAAACTAACATTCATTAGCAATAGTCAGGCAGATTAACAACAGATTCGTATAAGCGCAGTTTGCTGTAGTTTGATCTTTTTAATGTAGCATAGTCGTTCACGTTTCTGCGTAATAAAACCCTGTCATCATTTGAGTCGCGTTCTGAGAAAACTTGGCATAATGCATGTGCGTAAAGTGTCGTCCAAGATTAGCCTGTGCAGTTTGCACAGGCTAATCAGAGACGACACTTTCCGCTTTTATGCTCTTTTTAATTTCAAGGAAGTCCCTCCTTACTTAAAAACAAGTTTAGGCGGAAAGTGTCGTCCCTGATTAGCCTGTGCGGACTGCACAGGCTTATCTGGGATGACACTTTACGCACATGCATTAAGCACAGTTTTCTCAGAACAAGGCTCATTTAGTTTTCATATGCAAACAAAAAGATGGCTTATTAGATGGTCGTAGGAAAACGACTGATTGTCCGTCACACGCATGCACATTTGTCTACGTCGAATCCCGTGTCGCCGTAACAGGCAATGGGAACATAACCCAATCCAGCCGAAAACGTCTGAAAAAATTTTGGTCCTAACTCTGGGATAGCCCGCTTATTGCACTCTGTAAGTTAAGTAAGATATGCATGATATTAACGACATATAATGGAATCTGTTGATATCAGGATTTTAATTGGGTTTTCAATACCATTTAAAAATTATGAAATTTTGACCAAAGCTAATCAGCGAAATCTATGTACAGTATATTGGTATTGCGTTCAAATGTTTGCTTGTCATCAATGAATACTTTGTCGTTATTATATTTGAGAATATGTTGATTCATAATTCAGTCTGACTAAAGTCAACACAGACAACTATTTATATATTGGCAATCATTGATGGAACTATGGTTGAAGTGAAAAGATACAATGCACATTAGCTAACCGTGGGAAGGAAATAACATTTCGTTGTAAGCAACCTCTCCTGCAATACAGTTAACAAATAACAGTAACACTTTATTAAACATAGTGGTCAATATGGACTAAGCTTGCTCACCTGTGTTAAGCGGTGGTCAGTTGCAAACCCAAGGGTCTCATTTGTACAAACATTGTAAAGAATCACAATCTGATGTCACATACCAAATGTAAAAGCTACGTTCTTTATGTTTTCGTGGATATTTTTCAGTCAATATGCTTAACAATTAAAAATAAAACTTTGTATTCCCAAATCCCGGTGTTTAACATACCTAGTGGCTTTATTAAAAAAAACTCAATAGTGGACCGCTATATCATGTTGCATGCCATATGTTACACCTCTCGGTTTTGTTGTTTAAGAGAAGACGATTTTAAAGTCATTTCACTATAAAAGCCTATATAAATCATGTGACCCTTGAGCGTGGCTATCGTTGACTCATCACGATTTGAACACAATTTGTAGAGGACAACTGTATGTTGCTTAGGCACTGAATAGTGCATGTTTAAGTTATTTACTATAGGCTACGCTATATTTATCATGTGGCCTCTAGTCAATCCCAGTTATGACCCCTGGGACATGATACAACAACATTTGAACAGTACCTTTATCTGATATCACTTGCAAAATATGAACGTTTTGGACTCGGTTTTCAAGATAACTATTTCAGTAATTTACTATGAAAGTCTATATAAACCATGGGGCCCCTGAAGCATGTCCAGTGTTGACCTCAGGAAAGGATTGATACAAAATTAGTAGAGGACGACAATAAGACGACTTAAACTATCACCAGTTTTAACGGTAGGGCATGCTTTGTACAATCTTTGTAGGAGACTACTTTTTATCTGGTTGCATTTACCAAATATTAAAGCCGTGGGACTCCTGATTTCAGGGACGAAGAATTCGTCTGCTATATAGTCGCTATTAAAATGTTACCCTTGGTAGGTAGCCAGTTTTGAAATTATGGGCATGATTTGACAAAAACTTGGTACAGAGCCACTACACGATGATACATGCAAAATACTAAACCTCTCGGTCTTGCAGTTTCAGAAAAAGAGCTTTATTTGTCACTATTTGCCATTGAATACATGGACTTTAAGTAACCGCATAGGTCGAGACCAATTTTAACCCCAGGTGAATAATTTGAACAAACTTGGAGGTGGAACACCATACAACACGTACTTCATGCCTAAAACAAGCAACATACATATAAGGAAAACAAGAAACTCCTAGGAAGGAGCCTATTTGGACCCCATGTTTCGATTTGTACAAACGCTGTAGAAGACATCCATACACACCAACTATTTAATTCCTGACCCGTATGATTTCAGAGAAGACGATTTAAAAAATAGTCATTTTCTATAGCAGCCTATATAAATCATGCGACCCCTAGTACCTGGCCAGTTTGCACATAGGGGCAGTATTTAAACAAATTAAGCAAAGGATACTTATACTAAGTATTCTACCACATATTGAACCCTTGATCCTTACGGTTTAAGATAAGATTTTGAACTTTTCAGATCTTTAAATCTATGTTAGGTCTCATAACCTACATATGAAGTGGACGAAATGATTTAAACAACTTTGCAAGAGGATAAATTTAGGATTAATTTTGTGTTTTTCCCCTAAAAATCTGCAAAGCGGTTTTTGAGGAAATGCCGTTTGTACAAAAGAGTTTGCGGACGACGCACGACTCACGACGAACAAAATGTGTTCCAAAACGCTCACTTTGAACTGGTTGTGCAAATTGAGCTTTAGGGCAAAACTACATGCATGGATAAGAAATTAGTGCTCATTCATCGAGTGTCTACTTGATCGAACACAACGCATTGATAAAATGACAATACATTAAATTAAACATACGTCAGTTTGATAAATACATATACTGATAACAGTTACATGTGAATTATTACAGAACCATGACTTGCTAATGTTACCGCTTGTTGCTTTCCGGCAGCCGCATATAAAGTGGTCATACACCTGGTCCCCGTGGCATGCGTATGGGATGTAGCCAACCCCTAGAACCGGAAGTAGGAAATACTGGTCCCCTAGATCCAACACCGGCTTCTTCCGGCACTCTGAAACGTATCAAGTTATTATAAATTATAACGATCCTTTTCATAAAACAAATGTTTGTTTGATTTGACGCCTGTGTTAAAGTCAATTTTCGTTATGACTTGATACGAATCTAGTTTTGTAACCTGATCAGTATACTAAACATAACATTACTTGACAAAAACAAGATTTCTAAATAATTTAGATAAATAAATAATTTGAATGTTATCTATGAAACTAGAAACTATTATTGCAATCATTTTTATTCAGCAGATGTAGTGAGCAATTCCACAAGCGTTTTTAACGTTCTTCTGGATGTTGCTAACGATTCCAAATTAATAAGAGATCTGGTAAATGTTTACCAGATCTCTTATTAATTGTTTATCGTGGTTTGGAAAGGACTGTAAAATGAAAGTTAAAGAGGAAAGTACTTATTTTGTATTATTAAAAGACTGAAGTTGCAAGAGTAACATGTTGACGATATCGTAATAGTAGTTGGCAAATTAACAGTATGTAATGATTTAATCTTACCGACATTAAAAGGTTTGAACAATAGTTAATAAGTTTCTAATTGACATCTTCTAAATAAATATTTTGGTGAAAAATATTTGATTGTGAACAACATGTAAGTAATGTATCTTATAATCATTTTAGTAAAATAAATTAAAAGTATATAAATTATTATATTGCTTAGATAGAGTTCAATAAAATGGGTTATATCAAGGGTGAACAAAAAATACCTTTCACTGACTTTGAAGTACACATTGCAAAAAAGAATTTGACAAATTATTCATTTTCCGCATAATTTGACAATTCATTAAATAAATATTAACATATGTTGATCGAATGATGGTGTTGCTTTTATGTTTATTATTCAATATCAGATTAGATTTCGTGTGGTTTCCAGAGTTTTGGAGTAAAGGAATTTGTTTGCCTACGTATAAAAAATAAGTTTATATGATCCAGTAAAATATAGAGACATTATTGTTTTAAGCTGTTTAACATTTAATAAACACTGAGTAAAAGAATGAAAGGTTATTTTGCAATAAAAACTTTTTTGTGAGGAACAAGCACGTTCTGTCTTATATCAATAGAGTTGACCAAGTTTATTCTCTTACATTTTTTATTGATTTGTACTTGGTAAAAGATTACAAGTTGTTTTGTCGTTTTATTGATAACCACAATATATTAGGTTCAGCGTCATTACTTTATGGATACATTAGGCAGATGAATTGACAACTTAGGTGGTTGGATTTCGGAAGAGTAAGAGTGGATAAAAAATGAAGTTTGTACTTTGATAGAACTAAATAAAATAAATAATAAATAAAGATATTAATCACTTGTTCTCTTAATAAGTTTGTCCCCACTTAATTGTAGACTTGGTAGAACACACACATATTTGTTAATAAATATAGCCATTATTATTTTCATCCACTACGTTTACAGCAGAACGCAAATAATAAAAAAGAATTTCTCTTTCTCTAACAACATTGAATCTTTGTCTGCTTTATTTTTATTCCCCCGGATCGAATGATCGGGGGTATATTGTTTTTGGTCTGTTTGTCTGGCCGTCTGTCTGTCTGGCCGTCTGTCTGTCTGGCCGTCTGTTTGCCTGCCTGCCTGTCTGTCTGTCTGTCTGTCTGTCTGTCTGCCTGACTGCCTGGCTGCCTGCCTGCCTGCCTGCCTGCCTGTCTGTCTGTCTGTCTGTCTGTCTGTCTGTCTGTCTGTCTGTCTGTCTGTCTGTCTGTCTGTCTGTCTGTCTGTCTGTCTGTCTGTCTGTCTGTCTGTCTGTCTGTCTGTCTGTCTGTCTGTCTGTCTGTCTCTCTGTCATTACATATATGTGTCTGTCTGTCATTGTATGTGTGTGTCTGTCCCAAAACTTTAACCTTGCTCATAACTTTTGCAATATTGAAGATGGCAACTTGATATTTGGCATGCATGCTAGTTTTCAAACGCGGCATTCTCTTACATACCTGCTCCTGTGACTATGTCGACGGAATCAGAGCCCATATCGAAAACGGTCGGTTGAACGTTGACGTTATCCACAATCCTTTCAACGGGGACTTAAGTATTTTCAATTGCGTTTATTTGGTTACCGATGACACCTAAAACATCTGCTTAAACGTCTATATTGACGTCATCACTTACATGTTTTACAATCTCGACTATTGGTTGATACACAATTTGTTTCGGTTGAGGAACACTATTTCCAGTTTCATTTCTTTCTTTATGCACTTCTTTAAATTCATTAAAAAGTGTCTGCATCTCTCGCATTTCTTTTGACTCATGATCAACTTTTGTAGGCTCTAGCGGTTTTGGCTCAACATAAATAAATGGTTTTCTAGTATTCGGTATGTTGACATCAACTTTCCAATCAACATTCACAGGAGCCTCATTTAGAACAGCCCCGGTATTCCGTGGCAAAGCTTTAGGTTTTTGTTCTATCCGATCCAGTATCAGGATCGACGACGTCTTCTCCGTAGGCAAGAACGACCTGGGGCCTGATCTTAAGCGAATTAACAACTCTTTGTGAGCGTCAGATATTTGGTCCATGCCTATGTTGACTTCACTACTTCTATTAGTGCCAAGGAGCTGGTTCTGGTGTTGAATGTTAACACTGACATCGGACAGAATATTTCTAGGACGAATTACCTCCGGTTGAGTGTTCGTAGGATTGCTTCTTCTCCAGAAGGGAATGTCACCATCGTCTTTGTTCTTGTTGAATCCAAAATCGACGTCATTCAGATTTATTCCAAGGCTCTGACTTATAGTGTTCACCTGAAAATATCAACGTTTTGGGGCTAGTAATTGTGATTTACTGAAAAGATATATGCCGTTAAACGAAGTCTTGAATGATCTATGTCGATTGTTCAATTAATCTGCCAAAGTAAGCCACGTTGTCTTTTAAATATTAGTTAAGTGAAAGTAAATGCGATTGTGATACCTCTGTAGTAAATCGGAATACATATACCCATTGTATTTTTGCTGTTTCCAAACACTTATTGCGTTATTATGTTCATAGGAAATTTATCTTGTTTTTTTTTCCTTGAAATTTAGAGTCTGGTAGGTTTTGACGAAAAGCATAATAGGCATTGTCCGTATTTTTAGTCTCTTAATTTGAATAGGTCAACTTCTTCTTTTGTGGATTATTGGGGTCGTGTAATAATATATTTTAAGTAATGTTTTATTGACATTTTTAATGTAATACCGCCTCACAAACACAATATAGATCAGGCGGTGTTGTGCTTAAATCTATAGTTATGTCAACTGACAGCTCTACGCACCGCAAGTTAAATGTTAAACGAATATTTAAATAAATTGCTTTGCCAAGTCTTGCTTAATAGAATGCATTCACTCAATCGAATGCAAAAAGAGGCAATAACAATACATTTCATGCATTAATTTCGTGCATTTGCATATGGATTAACATGTACTCTACTGAGATGACAAAGTGGTATACATTTGCGGTGGCTATAAAATCTTGTATTGGCAGGCGCGCGAAAAGCGCAAAAATTATAACTGCGCAAAAATAAGTGATTCCACAATCACAATGACATAGATGTCATTGTCTATCGAACTGTATATGCTAGAACAAATTATATATTTTGTTTGTTTGATGGGAGATTCAAAAAGCTCCATATTAAGCATATCGTGTTAAAGTTCGAAATTATATGTTTGGTAGATGTGTAAGATTCCCGAACAAAACGTAAATACTATCAATAACCTTAATTAGCCAATATGATAGATTTGTGTTCTTTTCATAATATTATATTGTTAAAACAATGCTTAAAGGTTGATTAACTAACAATCAAACGGTATGAAGTTAACGTCAAAATTGTTAAGACAGTTTTCCCTTGGTTGCTTCACTTATTTTTAAATAAGAACCCAACTTTACACATTCTGATCACACAATGATCATGTGTTTATAAAAGATTATAATCTAATAATAATACCATTATTACCAATAATGCCATTTATAGTACCGGTTAAGTTTTATGTACGATTTAATGTTGTTTATCAAGAACAAATGTAGCATTATTTAGAGATAATTTTGAAATAATTTGGAAATTCATGCATTTATTTGCTGATAAAAATAGCATCTACAGTCTGGAAAATCTCGGAATATGAAAACAATGTCTAGGAAAAATTCTGCGAGCCGCAACGCCTCTTGAGTTCGATAGAAGTTTGACTTCGGTTAAAGGCACAGTGAACTGTTTGTTAGAATAATTGCCCACTTATTAATTTAATTAGTGTTATACATGCTTTTTCTGTCAAAATTGAATGGAGTTCACTTATAATGCGGGTATATTTTCATATGTGAATATAAGATTAAAAAAAATATGTACAGATAAACTACACACTTTTACATATTATTTTTTTTTCCGGAGATCAAATCATGAATGTAACATTAAATGCAATCAAACATGTTTATTCCCAAATATCGGACGCAAGTGAAACTGAGAAGACAGCGGTAACTACGTACGTCCTGGGTGTTAATGGAGTCCTCTGCAATGATTACTAGGTTCTCATCCTCTGGCTTTATTGGCTTCCGTAGAGCAACTAAAACAGGTCACAGAACATCGTATTCGGAGAACTAATACACGTTCAAGAACGGGAGTTCATCTACACTTTACGTTAAAATAAGGAGAATTTAAACACGCATCAAAGCGGGGATTTATACTTCAGCTACACTTTACGTAAAATAAGGAGAATTGAAACACGCAGCAAAGCGGGGATTTAGAGTTCAGCTGCACTTTACGTAAATTAAGGAGAAATGAAACACGCAGCAAAGCGGGGATTTAGAGTTCAGCTGCATTTTACGTAAAAATAAGGAGAATTTAAACACGCAGCAAATCGGAGATTTGTATCGACTAATTTGCTGCTATGTACATGTATACTCGTATACGTGTATATAATTATAAACACACAGACCCATTACTAAGTTTATCAGATATTGCTATTTAAGATTTAAAATGGTTTTCTTCCTTAAATGGTTTTCTTCCGAGTGTAACGCTGAGCTTGAAACATCTAAGGATATTGGTCGTACTCTGTGATAAGTGGGTTTAATGTATGCGCGTACAGTGTCGTCCAAGATTGGCCTGCTGGCTGTCCGCACATACTTATCAGGGACGACACTCTCCGCCTAAACTGGATTTTTGCTAACAAGAGACTATTTTAAAACACACAAAAAATGCAACAAAAGCGGAAAGTGTCGTCCCTGATTAGCCAGTGCGGACTGCAAGGCTAATCTGGCACGACACTTCACGCACACGCATTTAACCCCCTTTTTACAGAACACGGTCCATATGTAATATATAGGCAACAACGAACGATATTAAAACGTATTATTATAAGCGAAATCGACGTCAACGGATTTCATTGAATTGCCAAACACACGTCACTTGTTGATGGAATAGTTTTAAAAATAACAATAAAAGTATTTTAATTTTTATTATAAGCATAATTTTTATCTTCCGTAATCTTCAACGTCTTAATATTGTATTAGGACAGAAAAAGAACTTTTATTTCAACATATACATATACACAATTGAAATAGACCTTTATGGTCCTTGTTCAACAAACATGATGTTATATCTACATAAATTTACAATTTGGTGACATTAGTGCTGAAATACATGTCATGATGTAATAATCATATCGGAGTATTTACAAAATTTGCTAATACATGTAGAGTATGTTCATATATGGTGTGTATATGTACATTACTTTATATTTATAAAGAATTTCATTCTTAAGAATTGCATCATACTCACATGAAGATCTAATATTACATATCATAGAGTGATTGAAAACATAAGTACAATATATCACTACAATGTTGTAATAACTATGATATCTGCGTAAACTCTATTATCATAATGATGCACGCATGAAAACAATACAGTTACCGTTTATATACATATTTTGACACATAGTTTATTTTAGTAAACCGAATTGGTGGGAAACCGATCAGTTGTCAAATCAGCCAAGTTGAATAGCGGAATTCGATCTAATCCACCACTCGGGTCTGTTTTTAAACACGAATGGTAATCGATCTTAATCTGTGGTTGACATAATCAGTACATAAATTGTAGCATTGTGGTATTTAGAACACAGTTAATTAGTCTCTCTGCAATCGTAGGAAAATTACAATTGTGATGCTGCTTGTTGCAAATATTGTTTTGTGTGGTGTAGTGTAATGCATGTGTGGTTAATTTTCAATCGTTTTCAAAACATATGTTTATAAAGGTGGTCAAACTGACAAAAAGTCATTGAATATTAAAAGAGTTTACCGGAACTCTTTGCACATATACTGATACTACGGGACTCTTATTGGCGTGTGTATTGAAACTTAAAACCGCGTTCCGAACAGACGTTTAAAAATAAATTAGTACACAAAATATTCCCTACAGTAAAAAAGTAAACGTTTATAAAACTAAAGTAACATCTCAGACAAAACCAACATATTTGATATTTCTGAATAAAATCTAAAATCGTATTGAAGGTGAATAATATCAGATGACATTTTGATAACTTTGTTCAAGACATACCGTTTTAAGACCGATACAGAATGCTAATCGGCGAATAAGAATTTTCAAGAAACATTTTCGCTTACTGTTAAGGTTTGGATGTTTAACGAAGATATTGTCGGCTAGCCAGAACACAGATAACTTTTTGTGTGTGTTGGGGTGAGGTTGAGGCGGATGTTAATAAAGAAAAATCACTAATATAACTATGCCATAATACTCACACCAGAAACTCCGCATAAGACCGAATGGAACTACTTCCCAGAAAAACATAAGATAAAAACACTGAAATGCAACACGCCATGCGACATAACCCCATGCATGCATTTTATCCGCTCTATATATCTTGCATACCCGACCTTTGCTCGCACGTGCATTTGATCTTGCTAAACAAGGTACCATCGGCGCAGCGCATATGGCCGACCACATCCAAACCTTGCATGGGCGTGCATTTTGGGCTTTGCGGGTTAGGGTCAAAGTACTCACAATTGAAAGCAAACTGTTTATGAATAATAACTTGAATATGATAGGAGTATTTGTATTTGAACTGTGTGGTTAAGTAACTTACATGTATACCAAGTGTGTTAATCCATCTGGGACTATTTGTGTAAAGAAGATGGTAACTTTTTATAAAAAGTAGAAAAACAAAACAAATTTCCGCTTAATATCTTTATTTTTTCTAATGTGATTGTTGTACACATTTGAAAAACTAAAAAGAGAACTATTACATGTCACTACATACCAAATTTGGTAGCCCTATGCCATAAGGTTATGGACAAGAAGATTTTTAAAGTTTTCACAAAAAAGGCCTTATATAAGCATATGTTCGATTTTGTGACCCTCGAGGCAAGGTCAAACTTGACCCCATGGGCATAATTTGAACAAATTAAGTCGAGGACAATTAGATGCCACTACATACCGAATTTGGTAGCCCTAGGCCCAATGGTTATGGACAAAAAGATTTGTAAAGTTTTCCCAAAATAGACCCTATATAAGCATATGTTCAATTTTGTGACCCCCGGGGAAGAGTCAAATTTGACCACAGTGGCATAATTTGCACAAATTTGGTAGAGGACTATTAGTATTACATACCAAATTTGAAAGCCCTAGGCCCAATGGTCATAGACGATAAGATTTTGAAAGTTTTCACAAAATAGGCCTTATATAAGCAAATTTTCCATTTTGTGACATCCCGGGGCAGGGTCAAATTTGACCCCAGGGGCATAATTTGAACAAATTTGAAAGAGGTTCACCCCAGGAACATTCCTGAGAAATTTCATCAGAATTGGACCAGTAGTTTAGGAGAAGATGTTTAAAGGAAAAGTTAACGCACGGACGCACACACGACGGACACAGGACCATGACATAAGCCCCGCTGGCCTCAGGCTAAAAAATATTCTCTTGGATTTGATTCTTCGACCTTTTGAAGCAGCGTCTAAAGCACTACCACTCGACTATTGATGCCACTACAGATTGTGCGTATTTTAGACAATTACGTGTTACACATATATTTTAAATTATTGAATACACGCGTATCAAATAAAAAATGTCTGATTGAAACGCACAATTAAAACATTGAAACGCGCATTGTTATCAGTGTGGTTTTACACATGCAACGAACTTAAATAGTTTACACATTTAATGTTCATTAACGCAACAAATAATGACAGATTTACTTCTATCAGATGTCTAAATCCACGTTTAAAATACTGACGAAGAATTTTTAAAGAAATTATTTCATTAGGGTCACTTTATCACTCCAGCCGTGCGAACACATGGCGAACACATCACAATAGGACGTTCATCCACACTATGAACTCATGTAAATACAAAACGTTGTCTTGAACTGGTAATGAAAGTTAATAAAGAACTTCTTTTATATTTAACAACCCGTTAGTAATTAGCAATTACCGTAGCATATATAAGGAACATATTTACATTGAACTCGTGATGATTCTACGCTCCTCTGTCTGGTAAAAAACATACACAATCTACAATATTATATATATAATATTTTATTGTCATAAAACAACTCGTAAAAGCCAATGTAAACAAACGGTTAAACTGAAAGACTTGTGCGCAAGTTTATATAAGTTACGGTTATCGTTATGAGTCGTGCTCTGTGGTTTAATGCATATGCGTAAAATGTCGTCTCTGATTAGCCTGTGCGGACTGCCTTTCCGCCTTAACTTGATTTTTTCCAAGAAGAGAATTTCTTGAAACGAAAAGTATCATAAAAGCGGAAAGTGTCGTTCCAGTACTTTACGTACATGAATTTGACCCCTTCTTCACAGAGCACAGCATGTTCCCGACGCAACTCTCTGGGCAAATTCTGAAATATCGATACTTAACGTCACTTTCCACTTGGAAAATAATCCAACACGCAACGGTATATGATGACCTCAAAACAAATAACAACATCAAATAAAATTTACGAAAAGTACAACAACTGACAGTGAAAAGTGCGTCCTTTAAAGTGTTGTACTGAATCCATATGGGACGATACTAAGGGCCTTTATGATATTTTTCGATTAAAGATGGTCTCTTCTAAGCAAAAATCTAGTTTATTATAAGCGGAAAGTGTCGTCCCTGATTAGCCTTTGCGGACTGCATAGGCTAATCTGGGACGACACTTTACGCACACGCATTAAACCCCCTTTTCATAAAGCACGGCCAATTTGTGAATAAAAAAAAGAATTTACCTGGACTTAATCACGGCAGAATTACTTAAACGCAAAACATAAAAAAACGTAAACGGACAACAACGACAACTGCGTTCAAATGTACCTTATAAAATTAATAAACAAACGATAGAAAGTAAAGTAATTATCGTCGTATGCACTGAAGCGATGGCAATAATGACATCCAAGTGCGTTAAGCAACAACAACAGATTCGATAGCGATGAGTAGTTCCTTTAGCACTCATAACGACTACAGTGAACGCAATACTTTCACCGGCGACGAAGGCGGACGTCATTACGTTTCCGTCTTCTTTGCGGAATACATGACGTCTGGTCTGATAGTGTACTTCCGGCCCTCCTCCAGTCTAGAGCCCTCGTGCATGATGTCGTGTTGGAACACTAGGACGCTGCCTGCAAACATCGACCGCGAAAATGTTAACTAGGTAAACCTGAAGTATTGCCAAAGTGTGGATCAACCTTTCGACTAACTTACTTTATTTCTTCTTACTTTTTTTGTAGATCTCCATATGTTTACTTTTGTTATATTTTTTTTTCTTATTTTAATAGTATAGTCTCAAGGCAGCAACTATACAGTATGAAGAATCAAGTTAAGACGAACACCTAAACAATTATTTCGTAAAAATCTTCTTTTAGTTATTTATACATTGGACGATTTAAATGCCTAAGATAATGTCTTCATATCTGAAGACAACGAAACAAGGGAGACAACTCTACGACGAGATCTTGTTTATTAAAGCCACAATTTGGATATCAGTTTAAAACATAACTTGTGCAAATAAGAACAGGCCTGTACCCATGCACTGGGCCCAGGGGCCCGGGCCCCCCAGCTGGCTGTCGAGTTATGATTTTTTAATGATGGGCCTACTGCACATTTTCTCACATAATAGAGCCCAAAGTACACTTTCCTGCAATACAAATGTGCAGATGTGTTTTATTGCCCCTGATACACAAGGGTATTAGCGCTAATTTACTCGCCAGTTGAGATAAGCCCCTAGGCATTGTTTTCTTATCACCTTGTACACACATCCCCGATCTGTCAATTACCCATTGTGATCAATGCCCCATCTTTTGATGGTGGGTGTAACACGTCTTTTGATTGGACAAGGAAAGAGAAACAGCGAATGGATGGAACTGATACAGAAGGTCGTAGGTCTGAACGATAATAGTGTTTTCTCTTTTGAATTCAAACCTCCTCTAGAGTCATAGCTTATTAAACATTTCTGTGAAAACTTGTCTTGTAGTTACTGACATATAACCATAGTAGTATTTTCTCTTTGAAATCAAACCTCCTC
The DNA here is from genome assembly GCF_020536995.1 of Dreissena polymorpha. Lineage (NCBI taxonomy): Eukaryota > Metazoa > Mollusca > Bivalvia > Myida > Dreissenidae > Dreissena > Dreissena polymorpha. The sequence goes on from NC_068358.1 coordinate 92,532,626, forward strand.
TACAGTCATACTTTATGTTACATTTCATAATAAAGGTTTTTTAGTTTCAAAGGTTGCTTTTACTTCTTTATAAAGTGTAACACATTTCTGAAATCTAAAGCTTTAAACATGTGTGTGAATTTCACACCAAGGGGTCGTTGATAAAGCATGTCACGCTTTTTTTACCATTTTTACCCCGGCATGTCACAAACTGTAACAAAATCTTGGATCCCCTTCCCTAAAGTACGTTACAAACTCACACTTTCGAACATTTTTTTAAAACTAATACTTAATTTAAATTAAACCTAAAACTCAATTCACTATTAAACCGTATTAAAATTTCACTTACCGGCAAAAGAACTTTCACATTACAGGCTTGTATAACTGTAAGGTTGTTACGATGAGCAGTATGAATATTTATCCACTAGTTAACCTCTAATAAAAACGAAATTATAATTTAGATTTTCTTTCAACCCTTTACTAACTAACAATGGAACAGTCCAATTATTTCGTCATTGAAATCTGTGTGGAGGTTGTGCCTATTGAATAAGCCGGCCCAGCCAAGTTGCCTATTAAACATTCGAACAACAGAATCAGGAGATAGGCAATTCGTCTTATTTTCACATAAAACTAATTCTAGTGTTTCACAAATTTTTGAAATAATTTTTAAATTCTACTTAAGAAATAATAAATAAATTATACAATTTTTTTAAAATAAATGTGTGACATCACACATGGCCCGACTCCCCTCACCCATGTCACAAACTGTCACTTTCTTACTCACCCCTCCCGCACACTCCCCGTTTTGCCCCCCCCCCCAGTCAACATTTCCTGGGTACGGCCCTGAAGAATCCTGCTACGAAGCAAACAATACGAAAATAAGTTGTGTGTATTATTGCTTGTAATAACTTGATGAACGTGAACATTTATTTATCAAAAAATTGATCTTTAGTAAATTGGGCTCGATGCATGTGCGTAAAGCTAAGAAGATACTTTTTATAAAAACAAACATGACTGCACAGGCTAATCTGGGACGACGCTTAACGCACGAGCACTAAGCCCAGTTATCCCATGACGAGACTCATATGACCTCACGCCGCTGACCTGGTTGAGATAGACTTGGACGGTGATGTAGCTCCGCTCCCCGTTGTCTCGCACGTACGCGCCGTCCAGGTGTGTTTGGAAGTAGTCGCCCGGGTCGTACCGCAGGAACCGCAGTCTGACACGGCAACATATTACTACATGGGTTCCTTCTGGTAAAACGGGGCTTATTGTATGTGCGTAAAATTTATAAAAGAAATGCAATCCAGGTGGAAATTATTTCCCTGATTCGCAAGATGGGAATCATAAATGCACAGGCTTATCTGGAACGACACTTTACGAACACGCATTAAGATCTGTTTTCTCAGAAGAATGCTCATATATTGGATGATTTTTGCATGTTTTCGCAAAGTCCTTCAGCGACTTATGCATTATTTGAGGATTCCTTATTGTTCATATGTGTATCAAGATATCAAAACGCTGACAGTTAGAAAGACTGTTGGCTTTATCACAAGTTCATAGTAGGTACCTATAGCCTGCGACACGGTATTCTCGCTGTTATAAAGGAAAAATCATTCGGGTCTAAATATCATGCTAATATATCGGATAAATGATTCAATAAATTATCACATTTTACATTACTGCATTTCAGCCTTACTTATTTTTTTCAACGAAAACCAACAAATCGGAACTGTAGTCACAACAACAATAAAACCGCCATTCTCGTTTATAATCACATCGGGTATTTCCGCTTTAAACAGGATAGATAGAACAACAATTTAATCAAACATGACTAAAAAATATCTGACATAAGCTACAATCAATTTAATTGATATAATTTTAAATAATTTTAATTTAATAAAACAAATTTCAAGGTAGTTTTCTTTCTGTTTCGATTTTTCTTTAAAAATCACTCAAACTCGTTACATTCGAATATTGTATAAGTTTGACCAGGACAATCAATAAAAATAAGTAGTTTGCAACCAAAGAAATTTAACAATAATAAAAATGGCTGACCCAAGCACCTGCAAGCAGACATACGCATTAAAAATCGATTACGTGAAGAAGTTAATTAGCAAATTTTTGGACATAAAATACAATAAGAATCGGTTGATATTGGCAGCGTGAGACGTTTTCTTGCAGATTCAATAAGTGACCTACTGATTAATTTTCCAAATGCTTGTTTGTAAGTCATGGGGCATGAACGCAATACCACGAGAATAGCCGACCTGCTAGAATGCCGGGTTCGCGTATATATGTTATCTAGCGTCTGCAGATATTTACCACAAAACATTTCATAGCTTTGAACACACGAGGTATATTCGAATACAATAAGTAAGATGGTACTGGTCGTAAATTGAGCTGTAAGTCGGATCTATTGTTGTCAAATACATGTATTTATAGAAAGTAGCATTGTCAACAAGAAACAATTTAAATAATAATAATAAGAAGAAGAAGCTTTATCGAGACATATTTAAGAATGAAATTACTATAGTTGTAGTTACATGTACGTAATTGAAATCACTACACATGGAAAATTAGTTTATAGCTTATAAAGGATTATTTAATATGCACACAATACCTTTCATTCAACCCCAATACTTTTCTGTCGCGCCACATTTCCGGTACGAAACTCTTTATACGCTCCCATATCCGGTACGCCTCTTCCACCGTGTCCCATATACATCGCGAGCTTTTGCGCACACCCGTCATCTTTACCTGCCTAATAAAACACGAGATTATTAAATCAAGGGCGGAAATCGAGGCGCGCTACCGGTACCTCGATATTCCATGTCGCGGTTTCTTTATTATCATGATAGATACATGTCAATTTAAGGGGCATTAAACCTACCTTTGCTGGAAATGCTAGGAGGGCATTTGTGAATTATCAATCAATCAACATACAAAATGTATAATTATAATAGGTACAGCAAATATGATTGTAATCACAACCTGGAATACTAATCGTTTCGGATCGGTTAAGCGGAAACGAACAATTGTACACGTTACCTTCCACCACCGACGTTGACTAGGGTCTCTTCATACCCCATCACTTCCGTCTGGGCTATATAGTCCTCACACTCCTGTGGAGAACCAACATATATGGTCCGTAACAGAAAGAGACAGATCAAATAAACATAGTGACTTTCTACGTGTGATCAATCCAATTTTCATCCTGGCCAGCTTAAAATGAATGGCGATTGTACAACCAGCCATTGACAGGTTCACGCTGAAGGCATAGTTCAAAGAATGTGTAAAAGCCATCTGCTAATTAGATTTTAATATGGTAAAGATTTATTAATTGATTCTTTTTTATAATCGAGTCAAGTTGGGTCGAGCAAACTACGTTGAGCGTAAGTTTATTGTAAAATGGCGAATAACAATATTCAGTGAACTAAAACAAGAGAAACACACCTGAAAAACTGTCAACACCCCAGGAAACCCGATACCTTGCGGCTCGTGTAATACCATAGGGGACAGTGCTGTGCATTTTGGCATGAACTTACATAGGGTACTATATTGATAATATATAAGGCATTAAAATTACAATTGAATGCATATGTGCCCACATACACTTACTGTAGGCCTCTGCAAAGCAAAGAAATTGCAACATAATGGCTGAAAAAGAAATATAAAGTCACTGCCCACATATGGTTTCCTGGTCTTCCCCAGATGGTATCAATGTTTTCCCAACATTGTCATTAAAAACGCAAATTTCTCCACAATAAATAGTTTTCTGGAGAAACCCTGCTGAGAGGTTATGGCAGACATGTGAAAGTTTGTATAAATCCTTTAATTATTGTAGTGGCTTGCAAATTAAAGCAGTTTTTTCTCCTCTAAATGCCTGAACATGGCCCGTTTTGCCCGATCTTCTACTTCAAGGAGCCACATTTTGCTCATTTTTTAAGAAAATTTGTCAGGATTTTTTCTACATGTAGGCCAATACCTTTGTTATCAATGTTAATACACAGTTGTTTCAAATTGGACTTTGAAAAATTTAATTTTTCTAATTTACTTACCCTATGTAAGTTCATGCCAAAATGCACAGCACTGTCCCCTATGGTATTACACGACCCGCAAGGTATCGGGTTTCCTGGGGTGGTCAAATCTGTCTAGATATTGAGGTATTTATATTGGGAATCGTTCGACAAAAGTGCCGTAATTGTGACGTCCGTTTTTGGGTTGTCACAAATATGAATCAATTATCGAAAACCTAAAATTTACCCTTAAAGCGAGCCTACACGGTTACACATTCACACACACAATTATCATCCCAGCTACACCATTTTCTACAGTCGTACCTTCGATGTGAAGACGTTGTAGAGTACAAACGCCAGATTTCCTTTAAAATCTTGCGGAAGTTCGATGTCCTCGCGTATAATTTTGCCATCAACATTGTCGGTATCGTTTATCGTAAGATCCGCAGTCTGCTCAAATTCTATTTGTCTCCCTTGAACATTTTCCATTGGAAAAGTATTTCCTCCCTCCCTTTGGAGGTTTTCCGAAAGTGTTGACATTGTTCAAACTGTAATAATTTCGACAATTTAGTTAATCGGCGATTGTTGTCGGTCACTGTTACACTAAAGTAGCACAATCCTCTTCAGATGTAGTAAAGATCAATCAATCACACTATTTAACGCATGTCTTAGCAGTCTTCGAAATTAGCTTTGAAAAGTTACATGCCAGTCGGGCCAGTTACTTAAGAATTTTTACATTTTTACATGCCAAACATATTTTGTACATGCCCGAACTTTTAAACCAAAAATATAACGAATCACAACATTTTAGCACTTAAACGCTACACATAGTAAAGCAGAACATTTGTTTCAATAGTAGTGAATACAATGACATCTAATAAGTCACTAGAATAAGGTCGGTCGTTCGTTACACCGGTTCTCTGGTGTCCTCGTAAAGTTTCTTGGCAGCAATGGCTTCCTTTTTCTCTAAATCATTGTCAATTTTCTATTTTGGAAGTGCTTTACTAGGCATAGCCCTATGAACATACCTTAGATACTGCATAGCCTCTTTGTCGACTCAACAATGACATTTGTTGACATTGACGAAAACAGAAGCGTATTACTTGATTGAAATAATAAATTCAAAAAGCATCTACTCAATTAATTTCTAGAGAAACTATCAATAAGAACTGAATGTGACAGAAATGCATCGGTCAAATACAATAATGATGACAAGCGCAAGCAGGTGCGTGTTTGCATGTTAAACCAATCAAATTTCATTGTTTTACAACTTCCGGCAAGGTGTTTAATCGCAAAATTGAAAAATATATATGCAAATATCAAGAACTTACAATATTTTTTTTATAAACTGTCAATTGGCTTCAATAATTTACATGCCTGGCGGGCTACAAACGTGAATTTTTTATGTGCCCAGCAGTAATTTTACTCGCCACAGGCGATCGGGCGTGTGCTAATTTCGAAGACTGTCTTAGTTTAAGATGGACGTTTCAAAAACGAAAGTTGATCTACCGTTGCTCTACTAGCCTGTAGTCTTGTGTTAAAATTGATAGTTTGCACATACAATTAATTCCGAACTTTTTAGCTCCACGAAGTCTTCTTTAAAATGTAAAACCCATATATGTTAAGCTTATCTAATGTCGAAACCAGCATTCATAACACTATTAAATCCCAATAGAAACGAATAATTGCTATTTTTGAATCGCATTACTACTCAGGACTATAAAAAGAACGAAAACTATGTCTATTTTTAGGACATTAGTCAAAGTACGGAAGCAAATACTTCCCATTACCTTATCTGCTTTGCTAATAAACTTCAGAAAGCGTGTTTATATACATATTAAATGAAGGTTATTGTTTTAAAGGGGCCTTTTCACAGATTGTGGCATTTTTTAACTTATTCATTAAATGCTTTATATCGATAAATGTAAACATTGGATCGTAAAAGCTCCAGTAAAAAATCAAGAATAAAATTAAAAAAAGGAAAAGAACAATGCCCGGACCAGGTTACGAACTAGTGACCCCTGGAGTCCTGCCAGAGTCCTGAAGTAAAAACGCTTTAGCCTACTGAGCTATTCCGCCGAGTACACATGCTGAACGTATTTTATACCTTATATAAGCAATCTTCGTAGTTTCACAAAATTTAACGACAAAAACAGAACTCTCCAAATTATTCAATCGTTTCGCGTTGCAACGCTTTATAATTTTTAGGTTTTAAAATCGTCAAAAGATGCATATAATGGCTCTATTAGACCATGGTAAATGTTCAGTATTACTGTTTCCTCACAAATATCATAACTAAAACGAAAATTTGCGAATCTGAAACAACTTTTTTCAATTTTGTCAATTTACCAAAGCGTGAAAAGATCCCTTTAATATGGTATGAAAATAACGTTATCTCCTGTAAGATATTACAATTACTCACTTTCGTATCCAGTTAACTAATAGTTAATACACACAAAAATCGCCACAATTTCCTCATATCTATCACCTTAACAGACTTTTTTTCATTAATGTACTAAGTTTTTCTTTATGGTACTCAAAAAAAAAACAATTGTAAACTGAGGTCAAAAAGCAAATAAACAGACCATGACGTCACGACGTCAAAAACGCAGTGATGAAATTTATCGCCAAAAAAGAATCACACGTTTTTACAAATATTATTTTAATAATAATGCTTATGAACATAAAATAATAATTAAATAATTATATCATAATAATAATTATAATGATGATATTACTACCAATACTACTCTACTACTACTACTACTGTAACTGCTGCTGCTGCTGCTGCTACTGTTACTGCTACTGCTACTACTATTACTACTATTAAGTACTTCTACTAATTAATTCTACGCTTAACTAGCACTTTCTATGATATGTCTGTCTTTGTGTAAGTGTAGTAATGTACAGCCGTGAAAACAGGCTCCATATAATTTTGGTATGACTCTGGTATCATGGCTGACTGTTGCACTCGGAATAGTTGGAATTAAATGAAAATGAAACATTTCATATCTCATAAAAAGGTCATATAAGCCAAAAGTTTCTTTGTCCTAGCACGCAGTGATTCATTTTGAAATCTACATTAATGAGTCCCTGGGACTCGCATATTTTGAAACAATGGGTCCAAACTGAAAACAATGGGTCCCAGATTGTGTTTTTGTAAATTAAATTCATTACAAATAATCTACTTAACATGATATGCCTTAGCCAGGGGCTCTTTTATGCAATTTTACAGCTAAAAACAGCAATAGGTTTATAGCAAGTAAAATCTTTATTTGGTTTACTTTTAAAAACAAGCAGTGAAACATATAACATTTTAAACAGAGAACATTTAACATCTTTTACAATTTGGACTTACTTGTTTTTTTTAAATAAATTGGATGACTAGTGTTTATAATTTTTTGGTCAAAATTAGCCCTTTCAAACAGTGTGACAAAAGACAATTTCTCCTTTGGTCAAAAGGTTTACACCTTCAAAACAGATTACGTGTAACAACACTCATACTGTATTTAAGGTGTATAGCCTTCTCGCCTTGTTTTTTTTCTCCAGAGAGGGAGAGCTTTTTCCACAAATTCATTCCGCGCAAAATTGCACAACTTCACTCTCATAAGTTTGTCTTGTTTCCCTACAGTTAACCAGTTCCTGAATTTGGTCAAAACCTTATTCTGTACAGAAAAACCCCTCTCACATCCTGCAGTATGAACAGCAGATGTCTGTGTTGTTATTCATGTATGTACTTACATTCTACGTTACATAGGAAGGAATACTGTACGATCTGTATCACTATTATGTATGTACCGTATAAAAAATAAAGATGCTATTTATTTCAGAACTTTCAAATTTTTATTTGTCACTTTAGAAGAAACACCAATGCTTAATTAATCCAGAAAATTTTAATAACATCGCTTTACTAAATAAGAACTGTCTGCGCTCACAACAGACGAATGCAAACTGTGTTTTCCGCCGTTTATTCTTCACATTAAACCACATGGTTTACATCGAGGCTGCGTTATCGATAAATATCTACACAGCTAGTTTAAATTGTTGAGGATCAATTTTGAAAACCGTTTTGGCTGGCATTTTCTTTGTTTACCATCCGGGACCGCCAAATCAACGTCCAACGAACTTTTAATAAAACGCCGTAACTGATTGGATAATTGATATATTTCAACCAATCAAAATACGCGTACTACATTCCAAATGTAGTAATGTTGACTTCCGTTCTACTTTTCAAAAAGGTGTTGACATGTGTTTCGCTTATCTCCACGAATCGAACTCGGTATCCTGTTCAACTTTGACGATGTTGAAAATCTGAGTTTTTAAACAATTCGTCCCGAGGACGCACATGTTTGAGAATGAAGCGTCCCCAGAAATAAACGTGCGTCTGGCCAGCGGGACGCACGGCAAAATGAATCACTGAGCACGACATACTTGTTTATGAAGCCAAACTGAGAAAGGTGTTTAAACAGAACATGTCTATTTTGGGCTCTTCTCAGAAGTAAGAAATATTGTTTATCAAAATATCACAATTTTTCTCTTGATTTGAGGAAACACAAATTCAAAACATGCATTATAAAGTTGTCCTCGTTATAAAAGTAAGATACGTTAAACAAAAACAGATCGTTGTAAAATATGTTAAAGACATAGATAAGAACTAAATATTACACTAAATGAGGGCTATACATGTAATATCGTTTAAGAAAACAATCACATTTCTTACCATCAAAACGTTGTTTTTTTTAAGTTTTGCCTAAAATCCGTTTTTTTTTTAATATACACAGAACCACAGGTGAAGGGCGCGTGGCCAAGTCACTTTATAACTATCAATTTGTCATAAAACAACATTTTTTATCATATTGACAAAAAAAAAATTCAATTTTTTTTTTCTGATATGATATATATGAACAAGGTAGGTATCTCTTGACACAGGAAAATCACCTTCATCAACATTTTAAGCCATTAAGTGCCTTAATGGCGGTCGATTTTCGTAATCTATGTACCATTTTGAAGGAAAAGGTTGCCTCGTGACGACAAATGACCACGAACGGCTACTTGCCAACACTAACTGCAAGAAAAACTTATCGAACTCGAAGAAATTCTAGGTCGGCTTCGATCTGACCGAAAGTTCAGTGCCGATTTTTACAAGAGTAACAGTACCGAAAAAACCCAGCTAGCGACATAATCCGCATTATTACAATAAACAAATACGAGCTTATCAAATTACAACACATATTTGTCTTTTTGTACACACCAAACACTAATATAATCGTTAAGTTTAAATGTTTATTTCAATCGTGTACGATGATCCGTCCTTCACCTTACGCTATTTATCGAACTTTTGGTTCCGCGCTTCAGAACTACCGAGTACCTGAAACCGAGAACCGTATTTAAATTGTGCGTCTAATCGACATAGAACTTGACATGAAATTGCCGAAAAAAAAATTCCCGATTTACAATTATTTCGACGTTATAACGCAAACAAAAGGACAAATCTGTGTTGTAAGTTGATAAACTCTTATTTGTTTATTGTACTAATGGGTATTATGTTCGGTAGCTGTGGTATTTCGATAGTTTTACTCTTGTAAAATCGGCACTGAACTATCGGTCAGATCGAAGCCTACCAAGTATTTCTACGAGTTCGAGAAGTATTTTCTTGTAGTTTATGTTGGCAAGTAGCCGTTTGTGGTCATATTTCGTCACGAGGCAACCTTTCCCAACAAAATGGTACATAAATTACGAAAATCGACCGCCATTTAGGCACTTAATGGCTTAAAATGTTGATGAAGGTGATTTTCCTGTGTCAAGAGATACCTACCTTGTTCATATATATCATATCAGAAAAAGAAATTGATTTTTTTTCTTGTCAATATGATAAAAAAAATGTTGTTTTATGACAAATTGATAGTTATAAAGTGACTTGGCCACGCGCCCTTCACCTGTGCACAGAACTCATCAGATACGTTAACTTGTTTGTATGTTTCTTGTAACTTAGACTTGATATGCAAGGCACAAATACACGAAATTCATATCATGGTATTATCCTTTTCGAAGGAAAACATTAAAACTAAACAAAATGTGTTTACCACTTATCTCTGGGAAGCTTTTTAGCAAATGTACATCAAATACGTTAATGTCAAATACGTTAAATCGACTAATTACAATACATTTTACAACCCGTTAGGTGCCTTTGAATTTAAGATTTCGTCACACTATAACGTAATTGTGTTTCGTCACTGTTCTACATAGCATCTAGAGCCACGTCATCGCTCGAATCGTATGTTTACTGCGCGTGCATATGGCGGAAAATATTAAGTGTGGATGGTGTTTGATATAAGCAGAGGTAAGTATTGATTTATGCTTCGATTTACTTTGATAATCACCTTTTGGAAGTAAAGTATGCAACGCAAAAGCAATTTGCATGCGACAATAGAAATATAAACCCAAATATAAACGATTCGATGTATTTAACGTATCTGATGAACAACTTTAACATATCTGACTCTAATAAATATTGACGGATTTTAATGTTTTAATCGAGTTTTCACAATATCCTCAATGGTTTTTACCAAATGGGGTACATATTGCTAGCATTAACCACCATTATATGAAGCATTGTCAAATATATACGAAACAATAACCTTCTCGCTTTTCAATAGAACGCATCTATTGTAATTTTCGTTCTTTCAGAAAGATGGTCAAAACAGCAGCAGAATACCAGAAAGCGTACAGAGAACGCAAAAAGGCAAGAGATGAAACCTTTTTAGGGAAGGAAAGAGCCAGAGCAAAAGGATATACAAAGCCGATACACGCCAAAACAAAGAAAGACCAAGCCTTTATAAGAGAAAGAACTAAACAGTATTGCCAGAAATACCGAAGTGATTTCAATGTACAGAATAATTTAATCCCACAGCTGAATACGTTAAACATATGATTAAAACAGTGGCAACACAGGTAACTTTCCTTAATGGGCCAAATTACTGTCATTAAAACGTTTGCGTTGCCAAAACCACAGCCACTTTTTTCTTGTGTGCATTTTTGGTGCGGGATGCGGCGCTATATTATATGCCCGGAAAATGTTCTGACGGTTTAATAAGGGGGGTGGGGTTTTAAAAAAGACCCCCCCGCTAATTTTGCCGGGCGTTTTATTTTTCTGACAATAAGGCATTTGATCGCTACATGGATGGACATAAAATTTACATTACAATTTTTTGTATAAATAGCAGATGAATGCTTTACTGAGTCTAAGAACGTTCGTTCGCAAACATGTCGTTGTATCAGAGACTTCAATCGTTTAAAAACATGCCTTCCCATTTCGGCGTGTCAAAGGAAGACCTGGCTAGCCAAGGGTTCATCTACGACACTTGTGTAATCTCCGAAAATATTGAGTGTGTTCGATGCGTGTTTTGCCATGTGCACATTTCCATTTGGAACATGGATAAAGAAGATGTAAAACTGAGGCATCGACAGCTGTGCCCCGTTTGCCCTTTTGTGTTCGATTGGGTCATGAACACAGAAGAAGAAGTGAAACTGAAACTTAGTCAGCGACGGTTTAGCCCTGCTTGTCCTTTTGACAATGAATCATTCGGTCGGTACTTACAAAATGAGTTTTCCAAGCTATATCAAAAAGCGAACAATGGAATTGCGAAAACAGAAAGCAATAACCAACGATGTTCAACGAAATCGGTTGATATCCTTCAAACCAAAGATAACCAAAATGATGACGAATACGATAATTACAGTGATTTCGATGACCTGCTTACGGCGAAAATTGAAAAGACTTGTACTCGTACCCGCCCCAATTCCTATAAAAAACAAACTGAAAAGCAATTTAAAAAGGCTGAACAAAGGCGTTTGCAAAGGCAACTTTCAAAACGAAGAACAAAAATACGCAATGCAAATCGAGATCAAAAACAAACATATTGCCAGGAAAAAAACGACGATGATAATTACACAACTCAAACAGTTTCCAATGATCGAGATGTAAAAATACATGATCGAAAAATGTGTTGGGTTTGCAGAAGCAGAGATATCGATGATATGATAGAAGATAGTTTTTTGGAATCTTACGAACGTTTTTTGGAGGAAAAATATAAAGAAGAATTCGACAATTGTTTTGCGGACGAAATCGGTGGCGTCGATGATGAAGAACAAAATAAAATTGAACATCTACCTTATGTTCAATCGCCATATGACTATTTGATTGACAAAAAGCTGGATGAAGAGGCCCACCATATTTATTTTTCTGATTACGAGGCATTCGCGCAATACATCGAAACGCGGGACGAAGAGGCCGACAATATTTATTTTTCTGACGATGATGCATCCGATGCGGCATTCGAGTGATACATGATATTAACACATAGATGTGTGACTCAATAATTAACATTTTATGCATGTTTGTTTTGTTGTGTTCGATTGTATATGTTAATAAAAAACCTTGAAACAATTGTGCGAGTTGTTTGTTATTTGAGTATGTTCTGAACAAATCACGAAAACACAAGCTATGATACAATACGTTTTATTGAATATTCTTCATGGACATTTTATTGGAATATCTTGTCATCGCATGTGCGCTAAACATTTCAAAAACGTGCTTTGTTTCAAGAATATCTTTGGCAATATCTTTTGACTTTTCAGCACCTCGAAAATCAATTGCGCCACATATCCAGTTTTCGTCGTGAATGAAACTATACAATAAATCGAATTTACACAGATTTGCTTTCGTAGCAAGAACGTTCAGAGTTTCTTTTGTCACATCTTTGATCAGAAACGACCAAACTGAAAAAGTTTTCCTTGAAGTACAAAAGTCCATCAGCGCATGTTGAATCTTGATTTTGCTTATGTTTGTTTTGCTGCAAACGAATTCAACAATTTCATCAAATAGACACATTATCAACTTCGTTGGTTGTAGAGAAGCTTTGAGTCTTGCGTACGTTTCGAATTGATGTGCAAAATGTTTTCTTGTATTTATTTCTACATGCTGGAAATCTGTCCACAGACACATAGGAATGCTATTTGTGGTGTAATCCATGTGAATGACTGGAAGACAAATAACTTCAATTTGTTTGTAGAAAATACTTATATAGGAACTTTCCAAAATGACAATGCATCAAAAACTCGTCATGTATATGTTTGTGCATATAGTTGCCCTGTTTTTTCCCTTAGTTTTACATACAAATGCGTTAGGACGTCCTAAACCAAATTTTTATGAACCGTCTTGTTTCAAGCATGTACATAATACACCGATTGACGTTACGAATGGTTTATTTTATGTGTTGATAAACGTAACCTATGAGTATTTGTCATTATACGACGATGTCAAAGAAAATTTACAATTTTTCAACAAATGGATGCAAAACCCAGAGTTTAGTTTAGAAGGTCATGAGCAACAATGCAAATCCATAGGTCTATCTAGATGTCCGAACAAGAAAAAAGCGTTTTCAAAACCGGTATACAGTGTAGTTGATGGTTTTGTAGCGGGATCAATGTTTATCACTTACGACTTACCAAGTCTTTTAGTTAGATTGCAAATTGAGCCGAAAACGTACTCTATCAGTGAGTTTGTAGAATCTGTGTTTACTGAGATTTACACACACGCTTGGATACCTTTGTTTCCGTACAATTTTTCATTGACCTATGATGGAAGTGAAATTTGTGCAAATGGGATGCACGGTCATGCCTTCATCAGATTTAATACTGAACTGTGTACAACGTTCGGAACATGGTGCGATGTGAATTTAGAAGGTGCTAGTCCCGAGAAACAGGATCATGCGTTAACACGAATCAAAAATGCGTTATTGAAGAGAAAAATGAATGATTTGTCAGTCGCCAAGTATATCAAAGAATATGATCTAGGTTTGGAAATAATCCCTTCTAAGTCCAAAGAATTGCGAGACACAATTACACAAATAGAGCAAGAAATGAGTGAGATCCGCTTAAAAATCGATGATAAGTTCGACTTTGATCAATCTGACGAGGATTACTCTGACGAGGATAACTTTGATGAGGATTACTCTGACGATAATTTGGATGAAAAGCAAAGCGCTGAAAATGTACCAATTATCGATTTTTCTGACTTTTTTTTCAAAAACACTAAAGTTCTGTCAGTAACAAACAAACCTATCGTTGAACCTATCGTAAGCCAAAAAGTTCACGATCTTCAAAATGCCAATACTTTCGTTAGCCAAAAATTTTACGATATTCAAACTTCTACCAACAAGCCAAAAAACAAGATAAGTCCAACAGTTAAAAAAAATACTGTTGTTAACCAAACTTCTCACAAAATTCAAAATGCTCTTACCAAGCCAAAACTCACCGTTAGTCTGCCAGTTAAAAACGATAACATTGTTAACCAACAATTTCAAAATATGCAAGATGCTATCAACAAGCATAAAATGGGAATTAAGCACAACAAGCAGACCGTTGCAGAAGTATCTACGTATGGATTGCAAAATTGTTACTGCCTAACATGTAATCGTTCTACTACAATCGGCAAAGTACATAACAATCGTTGCTATTTCATCAACTTGGATTCATCATTCAAGATTTCCTCTAATACGCATTTTTCTCCGTTTCGTGAATACACACTCTTGATTTTCAACGAACGTAATCATGCTTTACGTGCGATGCTAAGTCAAATAGTGAAACAAGTGAGTAACGAAGTTATTCTCGCGAAAAAGGCTTCATCATATCGACTTACTGTCTTCAGCACCAAAGATGGCACAGCTGTTGATAAGATTTGTATGTCGTTATATAGAAATACGTATCAAATTGAGAATTGTACCGAGAGCACGAATGCTGTGCTTATAGCGAGAAATGGTCATTTCATTCGCGTACCACACATACAATTGGCTAATTTCACATACTGCGATATTGGTGCTGTGAAAGCGAATGATGGCAAATGTTTTCGGATTGATGAAAATTGTTCGCACTCAAGTATTGCGAGTGTTTACGATTTGGATAATACGGTTGTTTCATATTTGGTTAGCATTACTCAGAACACGGCACACAATATGAGTGAGGCAAAGTTTCAAATAAAAAATATAGATGACAGTTCTGTCACAAGCGAACACTTCATTGTGTACAACAAAAGGACGAACAGTGGACAAGAATGCACGTATGTCGATATGCGATCAAAGACCATTTCAATCGAAAAATGCAAACACAGTCCCACGATTTGCGAGGTTTTGTTGGGTAAAAGTACATTGAATGACGAACCGGGACTAAGAAAATTAACGTTTTGGGAAACTGTCGCTGTTTGTGTTGGTGGATTCATTGTGCTCGTGATAGCTGCTATTTGCTTCATAATTGTACTACACAGCATAGCTCGGCATAACGATACTGTTGTAAACAGTTAACATATATCAAAGCGTTTGTATCCGCTATTGTCATAACTCACAATGACTTCGTATGACAACATGTATACCATTGAAAGCGAGAGCATTGGTAACACTCAAGAATTTTCCATCCACGTTTTTAAATGCATCAGCGTTTTGATCAATGAACAAGAACTGCTCGAAAGCATTTTTGAAACCATACTAGACTATATTGGAGACGAACACGTGTTCATATT
The DNA here is from genome assembly GCF_020536995.1 of Dreissena polymorpha. Taxonomy (NCBI): domain Eukaryota; kingdom Metazoa; phylum Mollusca; class Bivalvia; order Myida; family Dreissenidae; genus Dreissena; species Dreissena polymorpha. The sequence goes on from NC_068358.1 coordinate 92,548,196, forward strand.
CGACTTGACAATCGAGTTTTGTTTCACAACAATTAGTAAAACTCTACATATCAGTCAGCTAAATTCGCAAAACTGTTCGTGTTTTGACATTACTTGTGCTATGCAGGAACAAGGAATCAATTTCACGGTACCAGCTGATCTTCATGTTTTTGTAACAAAAAACGCATAAACACATTTTCAGTCATAATTTCACTATTTTGAGTTGTTGATGGACTACAAAGTTAAACCATGTAACGGTGAGCGCTGCACTCTATGTTCTCAAATAAAGAGTGGAAATAGTTTTCAGTTCAATTGTGGTTTTGTATACATTGTTGAAGATGGAGAGAACTTGACTTGTAAATCAAAAGATGTTATATATGTTCTGAAGTGCAACACCTGCGGCGGTGAGTATATTGGCGAGACCGTTAATTTGAGAAAACGCATTCACACACACAACTCTCATATTCGAACAGAACAGCATTATTGTCGAGCTACTGATCATTTGATAGAATGTGGGAAACACTTGTGCGATGTAAAAGAACGTTACACTGTATTCGTTTTGGAGACAGAGCGAGACAAGCATGTGCGTAAAGCAAAAGAGGCGTACTACATTCGTTTATTCCAGCCAATGATGAACAAGTAAGGCGTGCATTATTTTTCAAGCGTATATATATAGCTGCAGTTAACAAAATAAGCACACTCGCAATCACTTTCTACGATGGCACAAGCAATGTTGACCTCGAGTTATGTTATGAAAACGAACAACCGAGAACGAATACAGCAGTTTGCGAACACTGTACTGAATCACGGCGTGAAAAGGAATTTGGTGTCTGAAGTCGAGTCAGGTGTCTTCTTGTCGCCTAACGATTATTTGAAGATAGAAGAACTTTCAGAGAAACTAAAACAGATTGATGCCAAACTAGCGCAGTACAAAAGCCTCAAAGTAAGAACGCAGAATCTGATAAAGGGCATCAAGAAAACAAAAAACCTGCAGAACGATGTTGTGAAGACTGTGAGCTCTAACGTTTTCGATCGAATTCCAATTGATGTGATTAACAAAATACTCGGTTCTGGGGAAGACGAAAACATGTTTGCGCTAATAGAGCGAATAAAATCTTCCAATGTTGAGGAAAAACGCAAATATGCCGATATCGACATCTCCGATACAGAAATCTCAGATACGCTAAACGATGATGAAAAGGAAATTATGAACGGTCTGGCTGTTAAAAGAATGCGCAAATCTGGTGAAACGAAAGCTGCAAAGAAACCGAAAAAGGAAAAGACTATACTCAGTGATCTAGAATTGAGCGATGATGACGAATGACTACGTTGTTGCAATATTGTATGATTATGTTGACGTGTGTGTTACATTTTTTGTATATGTTGTAAATAAATTGTATCAATGAACTGTAAACATTTGTTGCCTTATCAATGGATATCGACGAGGTTTTGATTGTTGACGAAGACGAACAGTTAGCACAAAACACCTACTTGCTTTCACCCATGTACTCTAGACATCACCACGAATGCTCGCTATGCATTTTTCAATACATAACAGAATATGAAGAACCAATACGAATATTCGAAAGCAAGCTAGTAGAAATGAACTCAAAACTCGGGTGTGGAATTCAAACGTGTGTCACAATGGTTCTCAATGAGTTCAAAGACGATGAACGCATGTCGTTGTTCAAAAAATTGACAACTAGCGAAATTACAAGCCATTTTGATTCAGTATTTGGCGATCCTATTTGTGGATACAACCGACTTAAAGCTTACAATTTTTTCTCTCTGTTTGACGAAAGTACGGTTAACAATTCCACATACATAAAGTTTATTTACGATACATACAAACATTCGAGAAACACGTCACTATGTCCTTATTCGCTTCTAGGCGTTTATGTTTTTCTTGTCATGATCAACACTATAGGAGGTGATGCCCAGCTTAAGAAAAAACACGACTTTTTGTGGATGTTTAACTGTCTATGCAATCACAAATTACGGTTTGGAAAATTGAGATAAAAATCTATTTAAGGATAGTTTTTTCTATAGAAACGCTAAACCCGCACACAACCAACAACCATGTCAACCATAAACATTAAAGATATTAATCGTGTCACTGACACCGAAGCCACTAATCGCTTGTTCACTAAACTGAAGTACGATATTGGTATTGAAATCTCTTCAAAGCTCATTCAGTCGCTTAAACAAAGCAAAGACAGGGTTGTATTTTATGTGGGCAAAGAACAAAGATCATACCCAGCAGCAATTGTGAAAATGTTCACTAACGTTAAGACAAATCATGTCAAGATTCAGCCGAAGTACAGTGTTCAAGAATTGATGAACGTGTTTGAAATTCTCATGAACCTGTCTGAGTACCAATGTAACGGTCTCACGCTAGATTACTCGGATTGGCAGTCAATCTCTAGTCTGGTAAACATGATCGAACTCGCTGAGCACCTAGGCATGACAGAAGTGGTGATGTTTCTTAAACGCATTCCACAACTTCTTACATTTCACAACAAAACCGCGTATGATAACGAATTGTTAAGACGAGAAAACGAGTCTAAGGAAAACCAAAAACCAATGTCTGTCAACGAACCTAGCGAAAACGATGAAAAGCGGTCGAGAACTAGAAAGAGAAGCTTTACAAAAGTGTTCAGTCGTAGTTTGAGCCGAAAGCGCAGAGAAGAAAATGTTATGAACTAAATGTCGTATTTTGTTTGTTGTATGTTGAAAATAAAGAGCAAAAACAGTAAACACGCGTGTTTGTTTTCTTCACGCAGCAAGATAAAACCCAAAACGTCAATATACTTGCATCTTCTCTACCAAACTAACAACCAAAACATAAAATGCATTTCAACATTTTATTTGACGATACTATTCAAACAAATACACACACAAGCATGCACTAAAAGTCATAACACTAATCAGTCCAATGAATCCGCTTCCAATCAAATATTTCAGATCTACAAACAGCGCATTTGTTCCCATATATATGCATGTGCCAGCAACAGTGTACGCAGAAAAGGTGCATGCATGGTGTTACGGCAAAGGTTTTCTCTTCATTGCAGCAAATTATACAAGTACGCGAGTCTTTCACTGCTTGTTCTTTTTCCAGGTGAAGTTGAGCCATACGTTTTTTGCAGTCTTTGCAATCACAGCAACTATTTGCTTGAAAGCGTTCACGAAGTTCTTTCATAACCTGTATGCATTCTTTTCGTATTTTTCTAACAGAAAACCACCATCGTAAGTCTTGAATACAGATCATCGCAAGCATTGTAACACCGATCATGGCTTCTTGTTGTTGTCAAGTTTAGTCTTTTTGCGATCCCAAAAATCGGGGTTTCGTTCTTCGATGATGAATCGAATAAGCAAAATGCCAAGAAATATAGTCGCAAACATCAACAAATGAAATGAAGCTTACTTTTTGTGCAGAGCTTTTATATGCAAATTTTGTAACGATCTATATCTTAAACCATTTCACTTTGGCTTTTAACGTTGCCACATTGGTCACATTTCAAAACATGGAAAACTTTCAAAGCATATGCTTCAATGCTCGTTCGAAAACACCAGAGCAGAAACGTATTCAGAAAAGAAAATGGAAAATCCAATCTCAATTTGCTGCAAACAAGTTGTGGGAGATTATATCAAAGCATATGTGCATTAAATCCACAGAGGAGCCTAGGGTAAAATTGTTTCGCATGTCAAAATCTGAAACATTTGAACCATATGCATTGTTTTCTCCGGACTATGAACCTACACCCGAATTCGATTATCAGGTCAAAATCACATGCTTTGGACTAACAGTTCATTTGACTGTGTATGTAAGATTGGGTGAAGATGACGACGAGGACGACTTGATGCTTGTTATGGACAGACCAGACGATACAAAACTATATTTCAACATTTTTGACCGCGATGGTGTGGTTGAGAAGAAACACGGTTTGCTTAAAACCAATGGTTCTGATATGTGCAAAGAAATCATCGATATGATTGGTCTCAAAGACATTATCGATGAGTATGAATTATTCGAAAATTTGGCTTCGAACATATCGACATCTATAGAAAGTGAAGTTGAATGTGAATGCGATACTGAATAAAACAACTTAACACAAATTTGTCTGTTTTCTACTTTTTATTCAACAAACTCGCTTACAATACTGTACAAACGATGTCCATTTACCAGGTTGATTTGCAACCCAGTCAGTAAGTCTATATTTACGGAACACGTTCTGTAGTTTATTCAGGTGGTAGAAGCCTTCAGCGTTGTAATTCGATATTTCACGTACGACGGCCGCAAACAAAACAAATGCTGTCACAAACACATCCCAGCTCAAACCATTGTTCAGCTTTTGTTCAAGCAACTCGGCGAAATAGTCTTCATCAAAACAAGCTATGGTCAGTTCATCTTTTGTAAGAACATGCATCGTAACAGTGCTATTTACAAGCAAAATCACACATTCGACGATGTCACAAAGAGTGTCATTTGAGTCCTCAAACTGCTTGCATTCCAAGTAATTTGCTACCATCGCAGCCACAAACTCACAGCTGAACATTTTTGTACGTTATGACAACTACTGACTTTGCGTGAATGGTTTTATACTCGAGTTAGGCGCTTGTTATTTGAACTGTTGTAGTAGTTTGTAAACGTCTAGATTGAAATCCTTGCAACACATACGCAATAACTATAACTATAACCAAAGAAACAACCACAAATGTTAGTGCAATAAATAAGACCCAAAAGCTGTTTATTTTGGAATCATCGTCACTCGGTGAATCCAGTCCCATACCAGGAATTCTAATCTGACACAGAGTTCGTTTTGTTGTACAATCTTCATACGAAATAGATTTTTCATTCACGTCGATATACAAGCACGTATTGTTCTCATCATATGACACTCGCGAATAGACTATCGCGTAATCGTTTAATTCGAGCGTTTCGTTCAGACTGTCAATTTTGAACATCAAATTTTGAGATATTGCATTCACCTTCGGGTCGTGCGTTCTGTTAATCAGATAGTCAAAAGCGTTTTGCAACTCTTCTTCTGTTTGCAGCACTGCTGGTAAGCACTGGCCATCTTCATTCACCACGAAACAAGTTTTAGGTGATGTGATCGACGCTGCTGCGTTTTCGTCAAATGAACATGTCTTGTACGCACGCGGATTGAAAGGTGACACAGTCACAAACTCTCCTCGATCCGCTTTTAACAAGGCTACGTTAGCCGTTTCGCATGAAATGCCCAAATATTTTCGTTTGAACAAATGAACGCATTGAGCAGGCCTATCTTTGTTGTTGAACAGCGCTATCTTGATAGAACCTTGAATGTTGTTCAAAATAAATTCGTTGCTTACTTGAGTGAAAACCGTTTTTAGATGAATGTTTTTTTGTCCAAAAATGACCACATCGTATGCATTATAGTCGGCACTGTTTACAGTTTTACGTACATTGACGTGCGTTGAAAACTGGTTTCCAACTTTGAACTGTTGCTCAATACTGATAAAGTAGCAAGATCCATCATATATTTTACCAATACTTTTAGTCGGATCACACACATTGCAATAACAGTTTTGTAAACCGTAAGAAGAAACGCTTTGAACTGTTGTGTCTGCGCGGACAACAATGAAAAAACACAAAATGATAAACGCCCGCATGCTTGGCTCAGAACATCAAGAATGACAAGATCCGTTTGTTTAAGTGTGTTTTATATTTATTTTAGTTCTTATGATCTTTTTATTACGTACGACATAAATCCTATTATTCCAAAAACGATTGCAAACACGACTAGAATGCAAAACACAACGTCGACAGATCCTTTTTCGCCATGTTCGTTAGCCTTTGTGGTTGTTGAGCCATTGGTGGTGATATTACCACTCGTTATGTTATCGATTTCACTGTAGTTCTGTTGTGTGCTAGTTTTGTTTGCAACTCTCGATGTGGTTGTTGAAGAAACGCTTTGAACTGTTGTGTCTGCGCGGACAACAATGAAAAAACACAAAATGATAAACGACCGCATGGTTGGCTTAGAACATCAAGAATGACAAGATCCGTTTGTATAAGTGTGTTTTATATTTATTTTAGTTCCTGTGTTTTTTTTATAACGTTATACACAAATCCTATAAGTCCAAGAACGATTGCAAACACGGCTAGAATGCAAAACACAACTTCGATTATAACAAGGACAGATCCTGTTTCGCTATTTTCGTTAGCCTTTGTGGTTGTTGAGCCATTATTTGTGATATTACCACTCGTTATGTTATGGATTTTACTGTAGTTTTGTTGTGTGCTAGTTTCGTTTGCAACTATCGATGTGCCAAGATCGCTATTTTCTTCAACCTTTGTGGTTGTTGAACCATCGCTAAGGGCATTGACAACTGATGTGTTATGTTTTTTACTTAATGTTTTAGTGGTATTTTCGTGTGCAACTCTCAGTGTTGCTTGCGTGCTTTTTTTGTTAACCTTTGTGGTTGTCGAACCATTGTTGGGGATATAAGCAAGCGTTGTGTTTTCCATTTCGCTGTTTGTGTGTGTGTCAATTTCGTTTGAAACTGTCGATGTAACGGAATCATTATCGCTACTGCGTTTTTCGATGTCTGCAACATGATTAGATGTATTGTCTGGTACCAAGAATCGCCATAGAGAATCGGTAGCTAGCATCCTACCTATATTCGGGGTCAAAATCAAAAAGAGTTTGCCTTTGATTTGGAAACAAAACCTGTCCCTGTGATTATCAATTGTCAAATAATTGTCTTTCACGCCCAAATTTTGATTTATGACTTTTCGTATGGCCTCGAGAATATCATATTGCGTTGTGTACATTCTCTCAGGAATATATACAATTTTGCGTAACTTGTCTAGCTCATCATCATAGGAAACGATTGAGAATGCACCATTGTATATACCCAGATCGCGCTCTGGCGATTTCTTGAAGCAGTTATCGTTACAGCTACATAGAGACACAAACAAGACAAATAGTATGAAGCGCAACATAGCTGGTTTTTATTTCATTCATCTAACAAAACACATGTTCTAGCTATATAACAAAAAAATTGCACACAACAGACTACAAAACAAAATCTGCAGGAATGTACAAAACGAGGCCGTTTGTCAGCAATTCCTTCGACACACAAAATGCGACAAAGTTCGGTGGGATGTGAATGTTGGGAATGCATGTTCTAACCGCTTGAGAGAGCATATCTTCGTGTTCTTCGTTTTGACACTGATTGATGAAGTAAACTTTACATGGGTCTTCTTCAGGTAACATTTCGCTAACGGGCATTGGGGCTTCTTGTACCTCTTGTTCTGGGATAAACGTTTCCGCAATTTCTTCTTTCACGATTGACAAATCGACCGGCATACTGATTATCTCATTTTGCTCCGAACATGCCTTCACATCAGAACAAGGCAAGTCATTTGTTTTGCAAATTTTGCAAAGCATCTTTTTGGGGAGACTGGACTGATCCTTTGAATGTTCAGCAAATTTGCGTTTACGATTAGGAATAGCATTGACTAGTCTACCTTTTCCCCCATCGATCAGCTCCGTTTCAATGTGAAGACTGTTGATGTGCTTGCGGTACAAAGGATGCATCACAAACAAAACCTCTAACGCCTGACACAAATTTGTATTTGGATATCCATATTTTGGTTGCAGTGAGTATACGTTAGCATTCATCTCTCTCATTTCGATGCCAGTTTGCAACGCTTCGTATATTTCACCACAGCTTCTCACAATTTTCAGACCTATTGTGAGCTCTTTCTGTGTACTGACAAGCTGAAAGTTTTTACTCGGTAGCACTCCTTTTTTCACCAATATTTCCACGATATCATTTTCCGAACAATCGAGTAATGTCATGACTGCTCGAAAGTAGGTGTTCAGCTTCAATCGTATCTGTGTCCTTTCCAAAGATAGGCAAGTGGATTTCACCGAATAGACTTTGCTAAACTCCTCGATTCCGTGCAACTCCAACACTGGTATTATGCATATCGGCAGTCTGTAGTTTAACGTGGGATTCGACTGCATGTATCTACCCTTCTTTATGCGCTCGGTTAGAGTTGCGAAATGTTCTGGTACTAATGTTTTCAATATTTTGAAGTAGCACATATCAATCTTTTCATCGGCAACAGAAAACATCAAGTCAACATATCGTTCAAACGCAGCTAGTGTCGGTTCATCGAGAAACACATGGTCCAGCGTTGGCTTGTAGTTCAAGTAGTCATACGGACTGTTAGTTATCGACGTAAAACGCAGTCCCTCGACATCTGTGAAAGGACATGTAACGCTAAACATGTACTTCTTTTGGTGACCATTCGCATTGAAATTTCTTTTCTCACGAATGAATTTTTCGCACAATGTTTGGACCGACATGTTGTCGCTTCTGTTGTCAGATTGTAAATGAGACACATTCAGTTTTTGTTGCAGTATTTATACAAGTCGTCGTATTACAAATTCCATGATAAAAACCTAAATTGTTGAATTTGAATAACAGAAATGGCTCGTTGCATCGAAAGGAAAGGCGAAAGCAAATTGAATACACTCATCAAAGCAAACCAACCCGAGTTGCTAGCTACACACATTAATCAAAACTTTGGTTTCGATTCATCGTGTTACATTGTTATCAAAGAAAAACATGTTTTGCCTGTTGATTTCACACAAACAGACCTAGAACAAGTTGTCATTCATATATCTAAACCTGAATACATACAGTTTGTGAAGCTCAGGTTTAGTGACTCTAAAAGCAATGGGTCTGATTTTCTGCTTTGCGAACAAACCGATTACGAAGATAACTACGGCAATGAGGTTCATCAGTGTCACCTTTATTTTTCAAGAACATGTACCAAAGATATGGCAGCTACGAGCTATTACTTGACACAAGCCTTAAGTATGATTGGAGTACTAACATTTTCAAAGAATACGCATGACAAACTGGCTTCGTGTCTAATCAAACGTTATGGTCAAACACTCGTACCCAAATGCACTACTGATTTTTGGAACAAACAACTTGACTCATTTCGCATGAGAAGCATTCTTGAGGTCTCGCAGCAAGATGACTCAGCGACACTTCGTGAGGAAATTGAGCGTTTGATGCAATCAAAGTACAACTTCGTTTCTTGTGAATACAATACGGCCAACAAAAACCTAAATATTCTGTATACTGAAACAAGTAACAACAGCTTTGGGTTAGTGGTTGTCAAAGAGTCGCTGCAAATAAAAGGCGCTACATGACTGGTAGATCAAATCATTCTTGATCTAACCTTCAAAGCGATAACATGTCTGTGCCAGCAACTACATTCCGGGTTCCAAAAACTGAGGACTGGGATATGGAGATTAGGCTGTCTGAGATAAAAAGTATGTTGTTAAGAATTTCATATGTTAGTGTTGGAGGTTTGATTGTAAACGTTGAATGCTGTAACTAACTTTTGCTTGTTCTGTTTCAGAAACCGTCACTCCAAAAACTGAGGACTGGGATGCCGAAATTGCGGTGGCGAAACGTCCTCCATTTTTTCTCAGCGTGGGCAAAATAACACAGCGACGTATAAACCGAATGCACCGATGCTGGACCTGTCACTGCGTGCCTGTCAATTGTACATGTTCAAAGTATTGAATAAAATTGTTGAAACGTTTACAGGTGTTTGTTTGTTTTGTAGAAAAATGTTATATAGCAGTAATTTGACTTAGTACACTTCACACAAAACAATGCTAGCCGTCGAACTCAAAGATTTAGGTTTTTTTCGACACATGTTACGTTTAAACCTCGAACAGTGGAACAAAGCTGTCGAAATGTACATCATGGATCTCTATCCAGATGTGAAGTTTACATTTTCGACGCGAGATCAATGTTGGAAAGCGACAGATACGGAAATTGTGTACTATGTCGATATTGAGGTTATTCTGATCAATCCGAAATATGATTTGTGCTGGACACACCAAGATCCCACAAAACGACTTCAAACCATTAATGGGATTTTGTTGAGCTCAAAAGCCAAGAGAACAAAACTCGTAACGTTTGACCAAGAGTATTTTTGAGACAAAAAATGTATAAAGATGTTGAAATAACCAATTGCATGTGTAATATAATATCATATCATATCATGGATGATACCGACGCTTTTTGCACGAATGAAACAAGTATGTTTATGAACAACTATATCGATAGACTGAAAACTTTTGAGCATTGGTCGCCCCAAATACAGCCAAACAAATACCAGCTTGCTTCGTGCGGGTTGTACTACTTGGGACAACACGACCGTTGCAAATGTTTTCGTTGTGGCATTGTGTTGTATCATTGGAAATCTACAGACGATGCGTTCTTGGAACACCATAAACATTCACCGAATTGCCAGTTTTTGCGAATGGTGGGTCCAGGAACAAGACTGTTGATAAACACATGAGTATGTTTTGTATAATTGTGTTGTTAATAAATATCATGAAACGTTCAATTCGTTTTGTTCTTATTCTTGTAGTAACATATACTTATTCATGCAACTACCAAACGCAAAGTTGAAAAACAAGTACTATTGTGTGCACGAATGTTTGATTTCGCTATTGCGTTAGTTATTGATATAACCCAGTGTCGTATGTTTTCTCAAACTATATTATCCAACTCTAATCAAAGCAAATACAAACAACTATGTATATGTAGTTTCAAACGATTTTATTCTGCAACAATCAATATTTCAAACATTCAATCTTTCGCAACAACAACGTACAACAGTTTACATAGTCCACTAGATCAGCCCACATAGTCCGCTCGATCACAGATGCAAAAGCCTCACTCCTCTGTTTTGGCCGTAACCCTGAATTTCGCCACACCATTCGCAGCGATCGTCGATCCGCGTACATGACACACAGCTGAGGGCCTCGCATCTACGGCAAAAGTTCACCATCGAAAAAAAGTTTTTGCACCTATGACACACAATCACTAACGTAGTGTCGTAAACAGTTGGCAGCATTTCGCCCATGCTCTTAATCCATCTGTCACAAGCTGCTTTGTTGTTTCCAGCTAACGACTCATTCTCACGATGCTTATTCCCAGCAAACATGCACATATGGGTCCCATATGGGCTGTTACTGGGCAAACCCATATGGGTAAGCCCATATGGGAGTCATTTGGGACCAATATGGGCTAGCCCATATGGGATTGCCCACAAGGGTCCCATATAGGTCCCATATTATTGCGCTATCGGGAAAATATGTAAACTTGTATTTATTTGATTAAAAACTCATTTCTTTAAACGTATGTAGGACTTACTTGATCTAAACTGCTAATATTTTACCCAAAAATAGAAAATCAACGCATAAGCAAATAATATGCGGCCCATATGGGTCCCATACGGTTCCCATATGGGAGTCATTTGGGAGCTATATGGGCTTGCCCATGTGGGAATGCCGATAAGGGTCCCATATAGGTCCCATATTATTGCGCTATCACGAAAAAGATGTAAACTTGTATTTATTTGATTAAAAACTCATATCTTAAAACGTATGCTGGCCTAACTTGATCTAAACTGCTAATATTTTACCCAAAAATAGAAAATCAATGCATAAGCAAATAATATGCAGTCCATATAGGTCCCATATGGGTCCCATTTGGGCCGCCCAACAAAGCACAAAATCAGTTACCGGGCTGTTTCTGGGCAAACTCATATGGGTAAGCCCAAATGGGAGTCATTTGGGACCTATATGGGTTAGCCCATATGGGAATGCCCTTAAGGGTCCCATATAGGTCCCATATTATTGCGCTATCAGGAAAAAGATTTAAAATTTTATTTATTTGATTAAAAACTAATTTCTTAAAACGTATGTATGACAAACTTGATCTCAACTGCTTATATTTTACCCAAAAATATAAAATCAATGCATAAGCAAATAATATGCAGCCCATATGAGTCCCATTTGGGCCGCCCAACAAAGGACAAAATCAGCTATCGAGCGCACATTTTTTGAAAATTCTGTTTTTGATATTGCTTTGTTTTAAATAATGTATATACTATGATTAATATGTAGTTATTTTCAAGAGATAATTTTAATTTAAATAATCGCGCAGAAAAATAAAGTATTTAAATAATATGCGCATGCGCAGATGTTAATTCCGCCTCGCTTTTTTAAAACATTCAAAACAAAAACACTCGAAACGGTAATTTGTAAAATTGTGATATTATACACGTAATTATATATTTCTTTTGAAATCAGATATATATTGCTGATCACGCATTATTTATTTATCTGTTCCTTCAATGAATGCCTGTGTGTTTAATAATTTGAATTGCAAATTATAGATTACTTTATTCGCTTTGCCTTTGCCATGTATTTTCGCGACGTAAGTCGTTACGTTCGATTGTCGCCATAGATCAATCTCTTAGTTTAACTGCTTAACTCAACTTGATTCAGCCTAAAATTCAATACAAACTATTTATGGCAGACAGGCGCATGCCTAAAAAATGCAACACTTAATTAGTAATCATGCTAATGCATGAGAATCTTACTTATCTCATACATTGATAATATTAATTTAAACGTATTACATCAAAAACGTATAATATAATGTTTTTTTTTTATAGGTCTTTGATTTCTTGCACGCAAGCCAAGGTTGTCTGCCTGTGGACAAATTTTAATGATTATTTAAACACATGATATTTGCAGAATATTAAAAAAATCTGTGTATTAAGAAATAATTAAATTTGTAATGTTTATTGTACAAATTTATTTCAGAAAATAAAATATTCACCACCGCCTCGTTTGCCAACATCGTCTTTACAAGGAAAGTCCAGCAGTGCATGACAGAGGTCGGTCACTCCCATTACGTCCAGGCAACTGAGGAGCCTTCCCAAAGACAGTTCATAGGACAAATTACTGCTTATAAAATACCTGATAGTTAATTACATAAATAATTGATGTAAACAGATAATCCAACTTAAAAAATATAAAATACACAGTCATTTAGTGATCTATAATAATACATACTTCTACTAATAAAAGAAACAAATTGACGTTGACGGGCATATAGGTGCAAGTTGCTATAATCAGCCCTAGCTGTACAAGAGCTGTTGGGACAAATCTTGCCCGCTGCCGTTATATCGGCACACATCGGATATAATTATATCCGACCCAGCTGTGATATATATTATTGTCAACATAATTTTAGGTACAGTTGTTGTTTACTCTGTCATCAGATGCAGTTACACAGATTTTAACGGTGTTGGAAACAATGAGAGACGAGAACAGGGAAATGAAGTGGATGCTGCAGCGGCTCTTGGCTAGGTCAGCTACTGATGACGAGCCAATGCAACTGCCAGAGAACATCAGTCTTCCAATTGGAGCAAATGGATGAGTTTGAAGAGCATCTTGGTGATGAAGCTACGATCCATCTTTTCTAGGACTGCTGCATAGTTCAAGCTTTTTTATCAAATATATTAAGCAATGTTGTAAATGTAATTGACAGTTTTTTCTCCATTGATCCTAAACCATTCCTATAAGGCTCATCTTCTAAGAAAGCATACAATCTTTTTTATCTGGAAATGAAACGGTATATATTCCTTTGCAAAAGAAGAAACAGCATTCCAGTTTTTGAAGGTTTTAAAAGACATATATATATATATATATCATGTGCAATTACGAAAAACACTAGAATGTATGAAGATATCAAAGATAATAATATGGACTTGTTCTCGAAAAAGGATTTGCCATTTATTTGAGCTTTGGATTTTTCTGAAGGGTTTTTAATTTGTAGTTTATAAAATATTTTGTTTAGTGTTGCAAGTATGTTTTCTACGAATGTTCTTTGAGTACATGGTGTGTTATTTGTATTGTTTAAAGGTTTAATATGCATGGGTATGCTTTGTAGTAATGTGTAGTATACATTAGGAAAATACTTGAAGGTATTCTGCATATGTAATATATATTTAATATCAAAATAATAGAAGTCCTTAATTCTATAGTCGTATAACTGGTCGACATATATAATGTTATAGAAAAACGTCTTATTGTTTGAAGTTATGTCTTTATTGTTCCATAAAATAGTTTTACTGTTGGTTTGGGTTTATAGGTTATGAGTAACATTACTCCATGCGGATAGAACATTAGATAGAAACATGTTTTCGTTAGCAACTTAATGTAAAATATTTTTGCTGAGGTTACATTCAAAAAGTTAGGAATCACCATATTATTTTAGAATTTTCTGGTATAATAGTTAACGTGGGATCCTCCTGCTATGTATGTATGAATCCATGTGTATTTGTGTAATACTTTATGTGAATAAAAGTTGAGAGTACTTTAATAAATTTTTAAGTCTTTTAACAAAAACCTTGTATTTCTTGCAGGATAATGCTATTAAGCTCTTAAACCCTTTGATATCACTCTGTTCCAGCAAGAAGAAATAGATAAAACATTTAAAAAAATGAAATTGGAAGTACATGTACAAGAATCTTTTGTCTGATGTTCAATTTGAACACACAGTATTTCATGTTTGCAGCCTACATATTATTTCTAACATAACCTGAATTTCCATTAATGCGTTGTCCAAAATTTTACAGGCTCTGTGTACCCATATAGAATGCTACCAGTTTGTAGCCCATATTTAGTACAATGCTGCCCGTATGTAGCCCATATTGAGTAAAACTAAAAGGGCTACCCGTATGTAGCCCATATTGAGTAAAAGGGATGCCCATGTTGGACCTATATGGGTCCTATGTGGGCATCTATATGGGCCCCATGTGGGCTGCCAACATGGGACCCAGATGGGTAGTGCAACCGGGCTCCACATGGGTCCCATCTGGGCTGCCCCATGAAAGTATATGGGGCAGCCCAGATGGGACCCATGTGGAGCCCGGTTGCACTTCCCATCTGGGTCCCATGTTGGCAGCCCACATGGGGCCCATATAGGTGCCCACATGGGACCCATATGGGTCCCATATAGATTGTTTGCTGGGTTCTGCCTCTCTAACCATGCCTGGAAACTGCCACTTTTCTCCACACTTGACATCCATTGCTCGCAAGCTTTTCTGTTACTCATTATGCGTGTTGTTCGTTCAGTTTCAAAAATCGAAATGATTCAAACACGATCAATTCGCCCTTTTATAGTATGCCGTTATTCAACTCAACAGCATAAAAACTCGAAATGCATGTCCCTTTCCCAACACATGAAATTTCACAAAGTCGACAAAAGCCCCAATTGTATGTAAACAAAGTGTTTTATGTTTTCATCGACGAGTATTTTTATCAACAAGCCGAATTTTGCGGAATATGCGGTGTCATTAGTTCTAGAAAAGATAGTTTTAATTCATGATTGACAAAAAGTTTGTAGTTTACTTTGCTTTTTGGAGAAATGCAACGTTCAAAGATATGAGTTTCATCCGAACCTTCCGAAAAATGGGTGTTGTTCTATGTACAGTATCGATACATGTATGTGAGGCATGTTAAGGCTTTCTTTCTTGGATTGAGAGTTCAAGAAACGATGAATTCTGTCAAAACATGATTACGATTACAAGTAAGTACCACCAAAATATATTTTTTTGTTTCATGATAGACAAAACCGTGTATTGTTGAAATGTCAACACATCTCAAATGTAAACAAAGAAAAATGAAGTACATGATAAATCATATTGTGTAGATTTTTGTACCAAAGTTAAATGCTCTTAACAAAAGGCGTTTTGCAATTCAGATTATTGTGACCACTTCTGTTTTGTGTTTAAGAAGGCAGTTTGGAACTTGATATGTGTTGTTTTGTTTTTTATCTGCATCAGACCTTTTTGACTGTAGGTTATTTGTAAACATCAAACTCTGCCATACAAAGTTGATTTCTACAATGAATGAACACTCAGTATATACTTTTTACCGAGTGCTGCTAACACCGTGACTGAATATTTCATCTCATGTCATAGGTTGAACAATTTATGACAGTTTATGTGAAGAAAACATGTGCACTGATTTGTTTTCATATTTCTATGTAGGCTCACTTTTCATATTTTATCCATAGAATGCATAATTGTCCATTTCAAAGTATTCTTCACAAAAATATTTGATGTCTAAAACTGCAAAAAAATCTATATACACACCAAAATGCAAATTCTGCTTTTTGCCAACATGTGAATTTTTGGCCACAACAATCTTTCATTCAAGTTGACACAAATATGTGTATCAACAGCAAACCCCATAGGAAGTTTGTCTTGGTTAGAGTACCTATAGTATAGATATTTAAATATCAAGAAGCAAACCCTTCATAACAGGTTATGGTGTACAAAGTTCAAAAAAAGGTATTAACACAAAAAATGGAAAATTTGCATGTGTATCAGTACAGAAACTGTATTGCACACAAATATTTTATCATGTTGACTTGACAGTGTAGAATATTTCATCTTGAATCAGAATTTGAAATTGTGATACACTGTATGAATTACAAAAGAACATGTGTTCACTTTCTTTTCAAACATTTTTCTCTCTACAAAAAAACTAACTGCATATGTTATTCTGTTTCAGGTCTTTTTTCTGATCAGTTCCCATGTAAGGTATATTTTAGAATTTTGATATAAATCCCACATAACCGGCTATGGTTGAGAATGATGCAAAAAAGGTATTTACACAAAAAGTGGAAACTTTTGCTATTTTGCAGGCATGACAATGTCTGTTTACCAGATTTCATTCAAATACATTTTACAGTGTGTGTGAGCTAGCAAGCACAACCACAAGCCAATTCTTGGTTCAGATTCATAAGCATCTGCATTCTTGTTTCAGTGCAAATATGTGTGAAGGTAATTATGGGTATGAGCTAGCAAGCACAACCACAAGCCATGTTTTGGTTCAGATTTGGTTTATTCATGCATATGGATAAGAATATGAGAATTTTTATACATGGCTCTCATAAGATTTCTGATGCAAATGATGAGAAAAAAAGTATATACAGGTTATTTTGAAAGCATGGTTTTTTGTCAGCACATTTATGTCTGGCCACAAAACTCATTGTGTGTGTTATGTGTGAAGTGATGTTCAGTTCATATTCTCAGAGTGGTTCAAGGAAGAACGCCTTCTCTTGCAGAAGGAGATCTAGGTTCAAGTCCTAGCTCTGATATGATTTGAGAAATCACTGAATGCAATTTACAGTGTCTGCTTGAGCTAGCAAGCACAACCACAAGTCAATTTTTTGTGCAGATTTGTTTTAGTCGTCTATATGATTAAGAATACAATAATTTTGATACTCGGCTTACATAACTGGTCTGGTACAAAAAGAGATTGCCATTCCGAGCGCATATTACAGTGTGTGTGTGACCTTGCAAGCACAACCACAAGCCAATTTTTTGTTCAGATTTGTTTTATTTGTCTATATGAATAAGAAGATGAGAATTTTCATACTCGGCTTACATAACTGGTCTGGTTCAAAAAGAGATTGCCATTCCGAGAGCCTATTACTGCTAGCAAGCACAACCACAAGCCAATTTTTTGTTCAGATTTGTTTTATTTGTATCTATAGATAAGAACATGAGAATTTTTATGCATGGCTCTCATAACTGGTCTTATGCAAAAAGAGATTGCCATTCCAAACCCATATTTCAGTGTGTGTGAGCCAGCAAGCACAACCACAAGTCAATTTTTGGTTCTGATCACAGGATTAATGGTTATAGAAAGCATTAACTAGTACAACATGTTTTCAAAATGTATGTTTCCACATTGCAGATATTTGTGAAAGTTGATACACAAATCATACTTTACAGTCTGATGATCACTTGAAATTTTGCATTTTGGTCTGCACATACATATTTGATCACAATAATCATTCTCTACCCAAGCTAATTTGTATGCAATGCAAATTGAAGCAACCAAAATGTATTAACACTGTGTTGGCTGGGATAGTAAAACTGTTTTCTTATTGCAGAATATGTTAGCTATACGTATAATACAGATACTTGAGGTTTTCAAATCAAAACTGGCATATCATGTTTGCTTGAACGTATGTGAACAAATGTCATATACATGGTCAAACGGGGTATTGTTGTTGAAGAGAATATCAGATCACAATCATGATTGCTAGGTTTTGACTGCTATGCATAGTGACTATCCAGCATTGATCAGTTCAAACGCCAGAGTAGTAGAATGTATAACGCTTTCTCCAGTCATGTGCTGGATGAAAAAGATCCAGGTTCAAGCCCTGGCTTTGGCATGAACATGTGAAATGGCTGCATTAGTCAATATCTTAATTTCTGATCTATCACTATCAAAGAAACAGGATTAACGGTTATAGAGAGCATTAACTAGTACAACATGTTTTAAAAATGTATGTTTCCACATTGCAGTTTTTTTGTGAAAGTTGATATGTGTGTCTGACGTGTGTGAAATGGCAGTTTTCGGTATTTTCATATGGCAAAGCATTTGACAGTTCGTTCTTGGTGCAAATTCATAACGTCATTTCAATATTTATTTAAGTTCATCCTACCAACTAAAGCGGCGTTAACATATCGATAATAGAAAATTGTGTTTATTTGTAAGTGGTTTAAATGCAATATTTCTATAACCCGTTGTCCGAACTCAATAAAATTTTCACAAGATTAACCGAAATTTCGATGCGCTCATACTGATACTATTTGTTCATACAAAATCGAATGCGCAAGTTATGATATTTTGATCTTACTGCAGTTGAAATAAGAACAGAGCTGTAGTCGCTTTAATAGTGCGGAATCATATCGAGCTGATTTCGTCAAACGAACGTCATGTAAAATGGGCGACTTCAGGCTCATATTGGCCTTAAAAAATAGTGGAATGAAAACTCAGATGAACACACGTTATTGTACAATATTTTGACCCATCAAGCATGTGAAACAAAACACGTTGTAAGGTTCTATACATTTTATTCATTCTAAGTATCAACCAATAATACCATAGCGAGCACCGACTTGATATGTGGCGTTTTCATCGTACTGATATTTACATTTCAAACAAATCAGTCGCCCAGAATTTTTGTTGTAGACGTATTCCAAATACTTCATTATGCAATTTATGCAGCAGAATCCGTGCCCGCACGTCTTGCTTATAATTGTTGGTGGATTGTCTTCATTTTTGCATATTCGGCAGGAGTCAACATCGCCACTGTTTTGTAGTTCACTTGAGATGCTTTCTATGGCTTGCGAAATATTTGAAGATGCCTTTGACAGAAAAGAGCAAACCGTTGGCTCATCGCTTTCTTTGGATTGCACATAGTGTAAGGATTTTTCAATGAACGCTATCCTTGTACGAGCATCAGCGTGCAACGATTTTATTTTTTGTTGTTTCTTGAGATACTGCTCTACAAAGTCAGTCTGCTTATTGCCAGTTGAAATTGGGTCTTGTTTTGAAGTTCGCGAACCTTTAGGTTTTTTGACAGTCTGACAGTTATTATTGACAATAGCTTTGCGTTTATTCGAATTCTTTTTACTAGTCGAACCTGACGAGTCGTTAGAATTGTTCTGTACAAGCTGCGTTAAAAAATCAACAGCTTCTTCGTCTTCTCGGGATTGAAACTGATTGCCAGCTTCTTCGTCTGTCATTTTGAGAAGAGAGTGCACATTTTGACAAGTTTGGTCGAGCTCACTTGGAGTGAGATATAACGGATGACTTTCATCATCCAAACAAAAACCAACATCAGCAAGTTGTTTTGACGTCATTTCGCTTTGCTAACTCAAGAGTGAATGATTGAGTTTTAATAAAAAGACTGGCTTTTATAGAAGACGTTTGAGTTATCTTATTGTTTCTTTACTTCGGAGGATATTGCGAAAAATGTTCATACTACTAGATGTTATATTACACAATGACTCATATTTAGCATTCGATCCATTGCAATTCAATACGACATTGTTCGTAACACTCAAACTATATCTAACCTGCTCGACTAACAACATACACATCATATGCATTTAAACATTTTATTTTACAACAAACAAACATATGAAAACAGTCAAAACATTTAATCAGTGAAAAGCATTCGCACCCAGCCAGTAACGTCAGCCCGACACATAGCGCAGTCTCCATCAAACATCATCAGGCAGCAGTTTTCACAAAAAGTGTGCCCACACTTTGTCAAGGTACTGTTTTTTTCCTCATCGTAGCATATGGTACACGTTTTCAATGCTCGAATAGCCTCTTCTTTTTCTTCTTGAAGTTTTGTTCTAAGCGAATCCAAAGCCTGCTCTTTTTCAAATAGGAGCTGCGATATTATCCTATCGGTTTCGAGTTCATGCTGCTCTTTTAGCGCGCGTTCGCGTTTAGACCACTCTTCGTTGAAGTAACGCTCTCGATCATCAACCAAATGTTCGCTTGCTTCTCTCTGGTACGAGGAAGCCTTCTGAATACACGATACCATTTTTTTGCAGACATCGCGACCTTCCTTTGACATAGCGTAGTCGCTGCTGTTCACAAACGCTGTAACCTGACTTCCAAGTCTGTTCAGTTGATAGCCGAACGACTTTAGATCAATTGACGCCGATTGTTCTGGTCGAGTGTATGGCTTTGTAGCATGTCGCTTGCCCTTGCCAGTCGTTTCGCTACTACCACTAGCAGCGTCTGTGTCCTCGAACTTTGGCAGTCGGTGTGCGTATTTCGGCATGATTTCGAGTCAATAAACTCTCTTGGAGTCTCAAATCAAGAATGATGACAATAGCTGTCCGTGTCGCTTTATATACCCAACGGGCTGGTGCGTTTTCAGTATATAGACAAAGCATAGCGCTTACATACCAAAGTCCTTGATAAAGATGAATAGCAAATTTCTTACGCGTGGTAAGTGTAGACATTCATATCTGAGAAAAGCGATGAACAAAGTGGCATGTCTGAGAGATTTTGATCAAACGTACGTTAGCGAGTTAGGTCTTTACCTAAGAAAGACATTTCCCACATTACGCGACGACTGTAAATTGTACATTAAGCACGAAGTAACTATTCAAAATAGACGACCCGATTTCGTTATTCATGTACCAAATGTTGCGCTCATACTGTTAGAATACAAAACGTCGAATGTTACAACAAAAGTACGCAGAGAATATCTAACTCAAGTACTCGATACGTATCACAAGTTTCGACAAAGCTTATACGTTAGTGAAAATTCCAGCCATATACGTTTACTTAGCATTTTGCTCATTCGCAATTCTTCATCTCGACAAAATAAAATTGTGTGTGTGAAAAATGAGTTAATACCTAACAGCTGTTATTTGATATGAACTTTTATGAATATTTTTGCGAAATGTACTATGATCAAATTTCAACGCACCAGTGCAGTGGAGTATTTTTCAAATCACAATATCTCGCTAGTACAACTTTTTGCTGTAATAATTTCACAACGCTAAAATTTCCAATCCAATACTTCATCAAATATCTACCAGCATCGCACGAGAAATTACACCCAGTACAGCGAGGTCATAAAGTGCAGATAATATCGAACGTCATTTCAAATTAAAGTACACGGATAGATGAGTATTTGCGAGAAAGTTTAACTGTACATTTCTCAACAACCTATGCAGATATTGGGATCAAATTTTGACTATGATATTCAACTAAGAAAGCTCCACAATGATTGTTCCATACGTTGTATTCTTTTGTTAATGCTTCTTGGACAAAAGTGCAAGTTTATGGTCGAAAATACCGTTTGTATGAAGAAAACTTTTTTGCCTTTTCGTTTTGCTAAACGAAATATGTACAGTTGAATAAGGAATTGTTTTCTGAAGAATTTGGTGTATACCACTTTGCATGTATGTGAATCATTTCGATTAAATACGTAGGAAGTTAAACGAAACATTGATATTTTTCTTGACATCGGCATCGAGTCAAAATTCATGACGTGCAGTAGATCTACGTAATTTCGCTTCATGTAAACAACCTTGGTGCAATATCGTACAACGAGGTTTAAGTGCATTTTCTTTGAAACCACTCAAAATATCAATATGAAATTTTCAGTACAGTACACAGATGGCTATATGCTACAATTACGTACTGATTAGTTTGCCCTGAAATATATGCTTCCATGTAAAATATCTGTCCGAAATCTTGTGTATGAAGAAAACTTTTTTGCCTTTTCGTTTTCATAAACAAAATATGTACCGCTGAATAGGGAATTGTTTTCTGAAGAATTTGGTGTATATCACTTTGTATGTATGTGAAACATTTCGATTGAACACGAGTTAAACGCAACATTGATAATTTTCTTTAAATCGCATCGCGCACAAATTCATTACATGTAGTACGTCATTTCGCTTTATGTAAACAACCTTGAGTAAAATATCGTACACCGAGGTTTAAGTCAAATTTCTCCGGAACTGTTCAAGTCATCACTATCAAATTTAAAGTACAATGCCCAGCTTATTGATAGCTACAACTTTTCTATTGATATTTTTGTTCCAACATACATGCTTATGTGATAAAAATCACTTTGAAAACGTTCGCAACAAGAAAACTTTTTCATTCTATCGCTTTTTGAAACAAAACTGATATCAAAATGAAGAGCATGTAATTCCACATATTTTGATATGACATGCTTGTATGTCTATTGTATCGCTTGATCAAGACTAGCCGAAAACCATTTTGCCTATAATCACGAATACACTTTTTAAAGCACGAAACATGTACTGTAGCTCGAACGTCATTTCTATCCATGTAAACAACCTTGGCTTGGGTGCAATATCTTACCAAGAGGTTTAACTCAATTCTTTCGAGAACGCCTCATGATTTCGAGATGAAAATTTCAAAACAATATTCAATCGCAT
Source organism: Dreissena polymorpha (assembly GCF_020536995.1). NCBI lineage: Eukaryota > Metazoa > Mollusca > Bivalvia > Myida > Dreissenidae > Dreissena > Dreissena polymorpha. Next base: position 92,570,880 of record NC_068358.1, read on the forward strand.
GATAGCTACATTTTTTGTTTCGCCTATATTGTTCTCACACGACACATTGTGTCAGATATTCTACTTTGCAAAACTCGCTAACAAGAAAACTTTTTTGCGTTAAGAGCATTCATCTTTAGTTTGGTATGATTCTGTTAGAAATTCAATTCCACGCATTTTGATGTATAACACTTAACTATATATCATAACACAACATAAAACAGTCCGATAACGATTTCGTACAAAACGCATTTCTGTCTTTAACTTTAGATTTTTTACAACGTCATTGCATTTCTATCAATGTAAACAAGCGAGGGAAAAGTTTCAGTTACATCGGTTTAACTCAATTCTTTCGCAAACGTCTCATGATATTTAAATGATTTTTTCACCACAGTATTGTATCATATGATAGCTTCATTTTTTGTTTCGCCTATATTGTTCTCACACGACTCATTGTGTCAGATATTCAATTTTGCAAAATTCGCTAACAAGAAAACTTTTTTGTGTAAAGAGCATTTATCGTTATTTTGGTACTAGCTTGTAGGAAATTCGATTCCACGCATTTTGATGTATTCCACTTAATCGTATGTCTAAACACACAAAAAATACAGCGATATAACGATTTTGTACTAAACGCATTTCTGTCTTTAACTTTAGATTTTTACAACGTCATTGCATTTCTATGCATGAAAACAAGCGAGGGAAAAGTTTCAGTTACATCGGTTTAACTCAATTTGCTCGATAGCGTCTCTTGATATTTAGATGATTTTTTCACCACAGTATTGCATCATATGATAGCTACAATTTTTGTTTCGCCTATATTGTTCTCACACGACTCATTGTGTCAGATATTTTACTTTGCAAAACTCGCTAACAAGAAAACTTTTTTGCGTTAAGAGCATTCATCTTTAGTTTGGTATGATTCTGTTGGAAATTCAATTCCACGCATTTTGATGTATAACACTTAGCTATATATCATAACACAACAATAAAACAGTCCGATAACGATTTTGTCATAAACGCATTTCTGTCTTTAACTTTAGATTTTTACAACGTCGTCTTTTATCCATGTAAACAAACGAAACAAGATGTTAAGTTACATCGGTTTAACTCAATTTGCTCGAAAACGTCTCATGATATCCTGATGAAATTTTCACCATAATATGTAATCCTATGATAGCTACAATTTTTGTCTCGCCTATATTGTTCTCACACGACTCATTGCATAAGATATTCAACATTAAAAAATTCGCTAACAAGAAAACTTTTTCGTGTTAAGAGAATTTATCTTCATTTTGGTATTAGCTTGTAGGACATTCGATTCCACGCATTTTGATGTATTCTGCTTAATCGTATGTCTAAACAAACAAAAAATACAGTGCGATAACGATTTCGTACTAAACGCATTTCTGTCTTTAACTTTAGATTTTTTACAACGTCATTCATATGCATGTAAACAAGCGAGGGAAAGGAGTTTAAAATGCATCGGTTTAACTCAATTCTTTCGAGAACGCCTCATGATATTCAGATGAAATTTTCACCACAATATTTAACCGCATGATAGCTACAATTTTTGTTTCACCTATATTGTTCTCACACGACTTATTGTATCAGATATTCAACTTTGCAAAATTCGCTAACAAGAAAACTTTTTTGTGTAATGAGCATTTATCGTTATTTTGGTACTAGCTTGTAGGACATTCGATTCCACGCATTTTGATGTATTCCACTTAATCGTATGTCTAAACAAACAAAAAATACAGTGCGATAACGATTTCGTACTAAACGCATTTCTGTCTTTAACTTTACATTTTGACTCAACGTCGAAAACTCTGCGAATAGAACAGTGATTTCGTACAAAGTTTAAAGCGGGGGATCTTCCACACCACTTGAGATAACAACATGGGATTTTTATCATTTTGTTCAGTGAACTATTGGCTATAAATTATACGCTGATAAATTTTCTCTAGCATTTATGCGTGTGTGTTAAAATCGCAGATGTTTGATTTGAAAACGAGTCGCTGAATAGAAAACTTTTTTGTACTCATTGATATTGGGGTGATTTGAACATCTGCTTGTACAGAATTTAATTCTGCACATTTTGATACCACATACTTGATAGTGTGTTGAAAATTGGCTTCAATATTGACCGAAAACCATTTGCTTGAAACACGCCTTTGATAAATTCTTCATAACATACAACGTCATCTCATTGAATCTGTTAAAGTGTAGATCTACAGCGAAATGCACTATACGAAAAAGTTGAGGTCGTGTTTTCTCTTCAAATAGTTGACCGATCTACCAAAAATTTTCGCATTAATATAAAACGTGTTAATAGCAACAAGTTTTGTGGGGATCATTTTTTGCTAACATATTCGCATTAAGTAGAAATTCTTAGTTTTTCGCATGAAAATCACTTCACTGACAAGGAAAAAAATTCCCATTCAATACAAGTACATAACAATTGCTATCATTCTATAGGGAATTCTGTTCTGCACATTTTGATGTATGATACTCCACAATAGGTCTAATTACAAGAATACTGCTGAGAGAAAACGCATTCGTGCTTATAGAAATTTTGAACTTTTCATTCGAGTTAAACCGAACGTCGTTAGATAGCGAATAGTTGATAAAACTGTGTTTGTATCGAAGCGGTTTATGTTAACTGCCTCAATAACGCGTGAACGCATTTCGATGAAATTTTCACAATCATAACCAGCAAATAGACAGTAACAATAAGAGTTTAAATATTTTGCAAGTAGATAAGTGGATATATGTCAAAATTTCTGTTTATTGGTAAAACTTGGGTTGATATGAAGAAAAGATTTTCATTTCGCAATATGATACAGTAATATTTGCATCATGCGATGGGGAATTTATTTCTGTGCATTTTGGTGTAACATACTTGATGTTTTTGTAAAACGCTGCAGTTATACGGGCAGAAAAACCATATAAAAACAAACACACATTTCATGAATCGTAATTTTGACCCTTCGTTGTCAGTGCAAATCGACGACGTCATTTCAATGAAACTCATCTTTCAACTTAAAGGGGTGTTTACATATCGACGATAGAAAATTGTGTTTCTTTGACAGTGGTTTAAGTGCAATATCTATAGAACCAGTTGTCCAAATTCCATAAAATTTTCACCAGATGAACCGAAATTTCGATGCGCTCATACTGGTACTATTTGTGTATACAAAATCGAACGCGCGAGTTATGAAATTTTGATTTTAACGCAAATTTTCTCGATATTTCAAATTTTCAAGAACAATTGTACACATAACCATACTATTTGTATATCATTGTGTAGGCGCCAGTGTGCTGAACATTTTGATATATGTGGTTGGATATTTGTTTACTATATCTTCGTTGTATTGGCACTAAACTCACAAAACAGAGTTGAAAAAATCACAACGCGATAGTCGCTCCTCAATAGAAATCATATCGAGCTGCTTTCGTCAGTCGAACGTCATGAAAACATTTGAGTTCTCGGAATTGAAAATAAATATTGAATTGTTCAGGCTATGTAGAAAACTAAATGGGTATACGGGAATATTTTGTGCTGATGTTAAATGTTCAGTAATAAATATTTTGATGGATTACTCACATATTTGATATGATCTAGGATTATTTCAGAATGATAGGTTAGTAAATCTATGTTTGACTAGATTTTTTTATATACTCGCCTTTTGTCGTTTTAACATTGACTCTAAAAATCTGCGTTGAGTACGCCTCATAACAAAATTTGAGACCTAAAGACCATGGATTTGCTTTAACTCGAAGGAAATACTGGATGGATTGTACGGACTCATGCTTATCAATTTGTATGCCCATTCAAGCTGTGAGTGTGAATATTTCGGCTTGTATGGTCATGAAAAAATATCATCACAAAGTCAATATTTGTAGGATTTTTGCATGGTAAGTATGATTTTTAGATTTGTCATCAAATACACATTCGATCGTAACTCAAATCATGAAGAATAAACATTTTCCATGTGCTTTTCTGTCATTCTTCGTTTGGTCGTTGAAGGGTTCGGACGTGTTTTTCGAAGCTCTCGACGTCGTGACCTAATTATAATTTGAACTGCGCGGGTAAAGAACGCTCATTTGCGGCTTGGACATTGACCAATACGGACGTGTTTTTAAAGCGCTCTGAAAAAAGTTTTGACTTTTAAATTTTTTTTACTACGACAGAATCTTAGTTGACTGATGGTCTTTGACAAAGACAGACTTGTTTTTGTGAGCTCTGAAAAAAATTTGACTTTGAAATATTTTTACGATTAAAAGTTTCAGTTGACTTTTGAACGTTGACGAAGACGGACGTACTTTCGTGAGCTCTGACTATTGATGAAAAGTTTTCGCGTTATAGAATAGCGACTTGGTACTCAGGTTGTTGAATGACTGGATGACTGAAGTGTTAGGTTATTGTTATGAGATAACAACTTGACTTTGACTTGAGTTGTGAAATGAAATCATACTCTTATGCGATGTTAACTTTTGAACGTTTAGTATTGACTGACAACGAAATTTTGTGAGCGTTATATATGAAATGTTTGACTTACATTAATTTTTTTGAACGACTTGACTTCACTTTAAGTTTTGACATCGGACTGATCGGACGTGTTTTTTAAGCTCTGACTGTTGTGAATAATTAAATTTATGTTGTGGTGTCAAGCGATTGACTGTCAGTTGAGGTTCAGATGTCGAGCTGTGCGGACGTGTTCATCGAGCTGCTGTCTACAAAAAACGTGAGTACAAATTTTTTTCGTTTTACTGTTTACAAGTTGCGTGATGATGTATGATGGTTGTAATGTGTTGGGTAGAAATTACTCAGTGCTGATACAGTGTCGATATGTTGTGATGAGCGATAATAGTGGATGATGGTGGAACAGAATATTCATTGAGCTATTTTGAGGAAGCGAACATATGATGGAAAAATGTTGCAAAAATATTAAATGCATGTGCTTATATGTACTAAATATGATATTGCTTTACTTGTATTGCATGCTGTTAACATTTCTATTTTATTCCAGTGGGCTGTGGTGAGTATTGCAGATTTAACTTGTATGTGTGGTTTTTAGTTAACGATGCTTAATGAAAACTGTTATTGTACACTTAGTATGGAATGATGTGAATGATGATATGATGGGTAGAATTAATCAGTGCTTGTGTCTAGAAATGCTGAATGTTTATTGAAAAGGCTAAATGCTAGCCAGTACTAAGAGTTGAGCTACCGTGGGAATGTGAAACGAACTGATGGTGTAATATGATGGTGTATTGACATACTTTTCTTATATGTACTAAATATGATATTGCTTTCTTGTATTGCATGCTGTTAACATTTCTATTTTGTTCCAGTGTGCTGTGGTGAGTACTGTAGATATTACTTGATTTTTAGTGTCTATGAATGCTGATGTATGATAGCTATAGCATGAGCTCAATGCTAACCAGTATTATGAGTTGATGTATTGTGGTGATGCTAATCGAACTGATGATGTAACATGATGGTGAACACTTTACTGAATTGCATAAAATTTATTGAATTGCATTTGTTGATATGCACTATAATATGATAAATGTATTGCTTAACATGTATATTTCATGATGTTAATTTCAGTGGGCTGTGGTGAGTACTGAAGATTGTATTGCCTATGTATAGAATTCAATAAAAGATTATGACTGAAAAACTGCTTTTGATTCTTTTTGAACAGTTTTAGGGACTATAAGTCTATACAAAAATATGTCGGTTGGCGTTTCAACAGCAATGTTTTGAGTAGTACAGAAATGTTTCTACGTTTGTGGTCGCCAGTTGTCTGTGATGTGTAAAGTGAAAAATACACGGAGCTTTGAATACAACAAACATTACTGTTTTAACACAGATTGTGTGCTATGCATTTTTCGATGTAGATCTTTCAGATTTGAATGAAATGTAGACCTGACATTTGAACAGAGCTGGGAAACGAAAAGGTAAGTTTGTTAAATTTCACAATGAACACTTGTTTTTGACAAAGAA